>NC_054827.1:45787940-45800280 GCF_018345385.1 Vulpes lagopus | reverse complement strand
TTAATTTTCTAATTAAGAAGGGAAAAAACTGCCAGAATGCTTGGCATTCAAATGGGAAATAAAATGTGTGCAAAATCAATATTTTAAAGGATCAATTTGCTTTTTAGCTCCAGCTCTTCCTTCTTTTCTATTTACTTTTATTGTAAAAAACCACTCATAAGGCAGACCCAAGTCACTTGCCCTGATTTATCAGATGGGAGGCGGTGAATCTGGAATTACTCAGTGACCTAACAGAAATAGAAGGAATTAAAAACCATCTAGGGATCAACCACTTTGTGTGTTTTACTAAGCTCGAACACAAAATACTTTAGAGAGAGGGGACCCAGAGGCATTAAGCAATGCGATATTAACAGTCCCCAGGAGATCATGATAATTATACTTTCCTCCAGATGTGACATTGTGCCAAAACGCCCTGAGTGTTTAGTGGAGACAATGTTTCCTCACACACGCAATATAAATAAGAGGTTGTAAAAAAAAAATTAAATAAATAAATAAATAAATAAATAAATAAATAAATAAATGGTTGTAACTATTCACAAATAGAAAGCCCCTATTGATTTGGGGCACCTTTAAACCTTTTTAAACTGCTGAAACCTTAATTCCCACCAATCAAAATAATCCTGAGGGATTCACCATGTTCATTTATAAAACAAGAGCCTAAAATCTCCTCCTCATCAGGTAATCACTGAGTCCTTTGGAGGTTACAAAAAGCGATTTGATTTCAATTGATTCACTAAAAATAGGAAGTTAAAGGAGCAATCTATAACTGTATCGTGGTCTTGTAAACAAACATTCATTTCTCTCCATTCAGTGAAACGTGGATTACTAATATTGAATAACAAGCGAGACTGATTTGCTTAATCTAATAATCTGAGTGGTTTCTATTTTTGGAGACTTATTACAAAAGGAGATCATTTCTAAACAAACTTTTTATGTGTGAAGATGGCACAGTTCTCACATACCCTACAGCACATGCAATAACGATTATATTATTTATTGACCTATATGTGGTGTGTATTATTGAATTAGAGCCCACACCTTTTTGATTTTTGTATAATAAATTTATTTTTATTGGTGTTCAATGTACCAACATACAGAACAACACCCAGTGCTCATCCTGTCACGTGCCCCCCTCAGTGCCCCTCACCCACTCCCCCCCACCCCTGCCCACCTCCCCTTCCACTTCCCCTAGTTCGTTTCCCAGAGTTAGGAGTCTTCATGTTCTGACTTCCTTTCTGATACTTCCTACCCATTTCTTCTCCCTTCCCTTCGATTCCCTTTCACTATTATTTATATTCCCCAAATGAATGAGACCATATAATGTTTGTCCTTCTCCGACTGACTCATTTCACTCAGCATCATACCCTCCAGTTCCATCCAGGTCGAAGCAAGTGGATTCGATGGACACCGAGGCTCCTTCCACAGTGTGGCGATTGTGGCCATTGCTGCTAGAAACCTCGGGGTGCAGGTGTCCCGGTGTTTCATGGCATCTGTATCTTTGGGGTAAATCCCCAACAGTGCAATTGCTGGGTCGCAGGGCAGCTCTATTTTTAACTCTTTGAGGACCCTCCACACAGTTCTCCAGAGTTAGAGCCCACAACATACCTTAGTATGGTTCCGCTGATCAATCAATATGGACAGATCATTATCAACTAACGTGGACAAAGTTTTGTATTCCTGTCCTTTCTATTCCAGGTCCCCTCTTCACCCCCACCCCGACACTATATAACATTCAGTTGCCACGTGGTCCTAGACTCTCCTTGGCTGTAACCATTTCTCAAACTTTTTCTTGTTTTGGATGATTTTTACAGTTCCGAGAAATCTTGGTCAGGTGTTTTGCACAATTTCTGCAAACTTGCGAGTGTTTGATGTTCTCCCGCGATTACACTGGGCTTATGGGCTCTCAGGAGGAAGACCACAGAGGAAGACCCCCCTGGCCGTCAGAGCCAGGGCACGTGCCACCAGCAGGACTCCTTTCCTGGCCACCGGGATCCCGGGGCTGAGGTCGTGTCTGCGAGGTTTCCCCCTTTGCATGCTGGGCGCTCGGAGAGAAGGCGCTGTGCACAGCCCACATTTGAGGGGTGGGGAGCCGTGTTCCACCTCCTTGAATTCTTCTGTGTGAGAGATTTCTCGAGCCTTCCATTTCTTTATAGCACATTCATGCATATCTATTTTATTCTATGCGCTGTAAACCAATTACTACCTTATTTCATGGGTTGCCAGACCTGCCCCAGCGGTGGCCACGGGCCGTCCTTCGTGCGGCTCCTCTGTCTCTGCGGCATCGTCCTGTTTCTTCAGACACCTCCTGTCCTGGCGCCACCAGGTGCTCCACGCTCACCTCCTGTGTTCTCTGATGGGCCCAGAACCAGCCGGTCCTCCCAGCAGCCGTGGGGCCCTTTCCCAGAGGAGGGGAGTATCAAGTGCTGACACAGGTCGTGATGAGGCCTCACGGCCTCCAGGCCCCCCCTCCCAGGGAAACGGAACATGTGTGTGCTAACCCACGTGAACACACACATCGGGAGCCACTGCTACGTGCGCCATCTGAGTCTACACTAGCTGAACACGAGTTCACACTGACGTCTGAGACGTTCACCCAATACTCTCAGTCCACTGCCCCCTCCTCCCTTGCTCGTCTGTGAGCTCCCTCTGTCACAGTGGGTGGTCCGCTCCCACCAGCCTCATCCACTCGCCTGGTTGCGCAGCGCCCCGTCCACGCGCCAGTTCCAGAGCTGTCCCCCCTTCCACCTCGAGAAGCAGCTCCTTGGCTGGAGGACGGTGCTGTGAACTGGTCCTCCCGCCGTTAGCCTATGGCCTCTGCTCATCTCCGAAGTTACGAGGGCCGGCGCCTCACCCCCACCCTTTTCATGAAGCTCCTTCACACACTGTGACGGCTCTTTCTCAGTCTGTTTTCCACCTGGGATCCCCAAACTCCCGTGTGAGTTTTTTAAGTTGTGCGCATGAAGGTTCACTCTGTGCTGTGAGGTCCTGTGTTCCCAAACACCCAGGGTCATGTATCCACCATCCAAGCGTCGCGGCCTAAAGCCCCCTGGTGCTTTGAGCATTCCAACCTCCCAGCTCATGAACATCCTCGAGCCACTGAGAGCAACCTGCCTACCAACACTATCATATTTCTACACTTTGGCCTCTTCCAGAATGTCCTATCAATTGAATCAACACCACGTAGCCCCTCACTTCTCAATATCCAGCTCAGACCCATGCCGGTCGGGTCGCTCACTCCTTTGCATCACCGAGTGGCATCCCACCATAGTAATGACCAGTGGGTGTACCCATTCACCTACCAAAGCCCAGCGTCATTGCTTCCCACTGGGGTGACTGTGAATAAGGGTGCTTCATATGCAGCTTTTTGTATGGATATCATCTTTTAAATCTGTTGAAAACTACCCAGGAGCACAATTACTGAATCTTTCAGTAAGGCTGTTTAGTGTTATCCGAGACTTTGAATGGTCTTCCAAGGCGGCTGTGCCATTTCGCATTCCCACCCGCAGTGAATGAGAGCTCCTGCTGCTCCACATCCTCGCCAGAAATTGGTATAAAACCATTTTCACATTTCAGTCATTCTTTTTTTTAAAAGGATTTTATTTATTTGAAACAGAGAGTATGCACAAGCAAGAGAGAGTATGAGGGGCAGGGGCAGAGGGAGAGGGAGAAGCAGAGTCCTTCTGAGCTGGGAGCCCCATGAGGGACTTGATCCAGGACCCTGCGATCATGACCTGAGCCAAAGGCAGATGCTCAACCAAATGAGCCACCCAGGTGCCCCCATTCCAGTCGTTCTGACAAGCTCTGGTCACACCTCAATGTCGTGGCCCCGTCTAGTGACAGGTGATGTCCGGAATCCGTGCATCCTCACTCAAGGTCTGTGTATTGCTTTTAGAGCAGCATCCAAGCAGATCCATTGTCGATTTTTTAATCGAGCCGCTTGCTCTTTATTATTAGTTGTACGAGTTCTTGCTTTATTCTGGATGCACGGCCTTTACCAGGAATCAATTATTTGTGATTTACAAATATTTTTTCCACATCTGTGGCTAGAGGTTGCTCAATTTTACTGATTTTCCAAGGACCTAGTTTTTCATTTTGTTGATTTTATTTATTTATTGTGTACCTGTTTTCAATGTTGTTGACTTCCAGCCAACTTGTTATGATGTACTCCGTCCCGCTTGCACGAGCCCTAAATTGTTCGTCTTACTCCATTTCCCACAGCAGTTCAGATGACCAGCTTAGATCCTCCTTGTCTTCTCATATGTGCATTTCCATGCCGTACATTCCCCCTCACCAACTGCATTCGCTGCATTTCACAAATTTTGATAAGTTGAATTTTCCAGAGCTTTAGCCCCCAAAAAGGAAGCAGACACACGTCCTAGCACAACACCAATACACAATACCAAAGCCAGGGAAGATAAGTTCCTGGGTGGAGGGCAACCCCCCAACACACACACACACACACACACGCACACACACACACACACACACACACACACCTGCTGGAATTGGCCCAGAACCTTTCCCACTCGGTGAGCAGAAGTCTTCCGGGGCCCAGGACCACCATTGGATGCGTTCCCCAGGCCCTGGAGCTTTGCGCTGGTCCCAGGTGAGGCTGTGGGGTCAGGGGCACAGTCCGAGCTGGGGTCTGGATGCCAGTTCCAGGAAGCCGAGTGCTGAGTGTGGCCAAGGACTTGGCAGGACCGCTGCCCCACGTCCCTTGGGTCACCCAGTGGAGAACCCGGCAGAGGACAGTGGGGCGGGAGCTGCAGAGACGGGCGCCCTCCGGGAGCGGGGGAGCAGGACCCCGTAAAGGACGCCACCAAGGTGGCCGAAGCCAGTGCGCGGAGGGCGGAAGGGGGCGGCGGGGCAGGCGAGGGCCTGGCTCTCCTGGGGCAGTGGGCGACGCTGGCGGCAGGTGCAGCAACGGCCGAGCGCTCCCGTGGGCCGCCAGCCTGGCCCCTCCTGGCTCGTCCTGGCCCCGGGCCGCTGTTTGCAGGCCTCAGGGCCCGGGCTCCCCTCTGCTGCCCCCCGCCCCCGGCCGCTGGGCACCCAGAAGCTTCCAGGGAAGAGGCGGGCCTCGTCGTCTGGGAAACGGGACCGATTTCCGTGCTGACCTGAGAGCTCCCTGGGGCAGCCCCTGTGTCCCCCGCTAACCTCCCGTGGGAACCGCACGTGACGCCTCACCCTGACCCCAGAAGGCTGGGTAAACTGAGGCCTCAGTGTCTGTCACGAGGGAAGCCAGGCGTGGCCAGGATGGCGTGAGAGGGGCGCGTGGGGTGCAGAGGAGTGCGGCTCGGCCCCCAGCTCGGCCCCCGCCGGCCCGAGGCTCACCTTCCTCTAGACTCTTCACGGAAAGAGAGGAGCCCCGCGGGGCTCGTCACCTGTTCCCCAGCCGAGGTCGTTGTGGGGAGAATCTGGAGCTTCGGCTGCAGCTGCAGGAGCCCACAGGGCCCAGGCCCCCACCCGGTGGCAGGTGCCCGGAGCCCGCGCGAGCAAGGAAGGGCCACCAGGAAGGGCCCGGACACCAGGGGCCCCAGGTTTGCCGCTTCTGCTGCGTGGGGGGTTAGTTCTGGGCGATTCCGTGGGTTCCTGCGGTGACCCCACGGGCAGGACCAGACCGTCCATCCCAGCAGGTCCCGCCCCCTCCCGGCCCCTCACCCCCGACTGCGGGCACCAACATTCTGCTCCCCATTTCCAAGCTTTTGTCACTTCACGAATGTGCTGCAGATGGAACCCCGCAGTGACCCGGCGACAGCGTGAGCCTCGGGAACATCGCCACGTCGTGTGTAGCAATAACTCGTTCACTTTAGGGGCTGAGAGCTGCTCCCGGAGATGGGCCCAGCCCGTGGTACCACTGCCCACTGCAGGGCACCCGGGCTGCTCCCAGGTCAGGGGCTCTTACCAATGAAACTGCTTTGACTAATCATGGACAGGTTTCCAGGGAAAATAATTCCATTTCTCTGGGATGCATGCCCAGAGGTGCAGTTTCTAGGTCACACTGTAGCTGCACGTTTAGTTTAAAAAAAAAAAAAGAAGAAGATTTTATTTATTCATGAGAGACAGACAGAGAGAGAGAGAGAGAGAGAGAGAGAGGCAGAAACCCAGGCCGAGGGAGAAGCAGGCTCCATGCAGGGAGCCCGACGCGGGACTCAATCCGAGGACCCCGGGGTCACGCCGTGGGCCAAGGTGGGTGCTTAACTGCGGAGCCACCTAGGGGTCCCCTGTACGTTTAGTTTTGAAGAAGCCAGCAGACTGGTCTCCCAGCGCCTGTGCCATCTAACCACGGCCAGCCGTGGAGGAGAGATCCAGGTTCCCCCGACGTTTGGTGGCTGCAGGAGGAGCTCAGAGAGGGGTGACGGCTGCTGGACCCACGAGGCCATCAGCTGGCAGGGGCTGCCCATCTCCTCCCGCCCTCGGGTCGCAGCTCTGTCCACTGCTCCCACGGGGCACAGCTGCCAGACAGCGCGTGCAGCTGGGCCACCTGGATGGTGCGTGTGACGGAACTCGTCAGGCTCCCTCCTTAACTCGCAAGATTCCAGCGGGCAGGGGCGGAGACGCACTGGTCACACAGCCACCCACGACAAGCCTGGCAAGTACGTTCCTTTGCTTATTCAACCTGCCACCCACCAGGCAGGAGTGGCCTCCTGTGTCTTGGATCTCGCCCGCCCTCCGCGAGTGCAGGGGCCCATGTCCAAGCAACAGGGAGGTCACTTGTTACCGTTCCGAGCGGTGTGCAGTGAGGTCCCACTGTGGTTTCCATAGCCCGTCCCTGACGGCTGTGTTGCTGGGCATCTCCTCCTGTGCTTCGCTGCCATCCCTACCTCCTTGTCAAGACACCGACTGCCGTCTCTGCCCATTTTGTGATTGGATCGCTCATTACTGTTAACTTGCAAGGTTTTATCTATTCTAGATACTGGTTCTCTTTGGAACATATGGTTTGCGAATTCTTTCTCCCAGCCTGTAATCTTTTCAGCCTGGTCACGTGGTCCTGCACAGAGCAGGAGTTTGAGTTTTTGATTCCGCTGAGGTCCAATTTATCCGTCTTCCTTTTATGGATCGTGCTTTTGGGGTCAAGAATAAGGACTCTGGCCCTAGACCCTGAAGAGCTTCCCTTTTTACCCAAAAGTTGTGGCTCTACACTCTACACCTAAGTGCAGGACCTACGTAGAGTTCATTTCACGGTGTGAAGTGTAGGTCAGGTTTCGTTTTCCGAGTGTGCCTGTGGATGTCCAACGGCTCCAGCACAACTTGTTTTTAGACCTGCCTTCCTCCACTTAAGTGCCATTGAGTGCACGTTTGTTGAAAGTCGCTTGGGCTCCTTTGTGTGGGTCCATGGCCAGATTCTCTGTTTTGTTCATCAGTCTGTGTCTATCGTCCCCCGATACCACACTGTCCTGGTTACAGTAGCTACCTAAGGCTTACCACAGCCTCCAGTTTGCAGAGCAAGACACACTCCGCAGTGTCGCCGAGACAAGGAAAGGAACCTCAATCCCACCATGACAACATGGGACCCGGGGCTGGTCTCTTTCTACCAGAGCCAGCCAGCTGGTCGGTGTCTAGGGTGGGGAAGGAGTCTAGGATCTAGCAGGAAAGGGACGACCTCACCACCAGCCACTCGTCACTGACTCGGGTCCCTGGTCAGTCCCTCCCGTGGATGTTTCTTTCCACAGCTTTGACGGAAAGACTCCCTTGTCCCCTGTTGCCAGCCTCAGGGCCTGGACCAACTCCATCTGTTGGGTCGGGGAGTGTAAGATCCCCACCGCTGAATTGCTGTTCGTCCCTCGGGTCCCACGGTAGCCTACCCTCCTCCTCCTTCTCGCTGCCTCTTGCTTTATTTCCAGGGCAAAGAAGAATATGGAGAGGCAGGTCTACTCTACTATGTCCAGGCTGGAGGCCTCACTGTATTATTTTTATGTAGCAGATCTTTGGTTCAAACTCACGTCTTTCACCCTAATTCTCCCTCTGCATCTTTTGTGCTATAATGACTCTCAAAGACAAGTTTTCAAGCAAATGAACAGCATGACAATTCAGATCCTTAAGGGACTCCAACACCATCAGCCCCGGGTGTTGTTTCAGGGCTTCCAGATGCGATACGTGATATGCGAATGAGCTTCAAACCTCCCAACATACCAATTGTCCATGTAGACCAGCTCACATTGTTGCAAAATTCAAAAAACATCAAAAATATGTCTTCTTTCGAGAAATGATGGAAGCCCTAGAAAAGCTATGACTTGAAACCCTTGACACATATTCATTATGTAAATCTATTGTCACATCAAGTGTAGAAATGAAATAAAAAAAAAAGAACTCAAGTAAATCCCACATAGACCAGAATCGTAACCATGACTCCAGTGCTCCAGGCTCCCCCAGAGAGCACTATAATTAGTGTTCTAATCCTGCTACACCCCCACAACCAAATGCTCAGTTTTCATGGTGTGGTTAGAGAGGCAGCACTTTGTAGATGGGACACCAGGAGTATGGAGCTGGTGGCAGCACATCATGAAACCCCTAGTGGTGTGTGAACAGCTATTGAACACCTCAACCCCCAGGTCCCTCCTTCCAGACACATTCCCCAGAAAGTCTGGCACCTTGCTTTCCTCAAAATCTCCTGGAACAGAGTTTCTAAATGGTCAGAGACTTGGGGTTAGTAGGACCTGAAGCTATGGACGAAATGATAAACTGAAGACTTGCATGGTGAGGAACAGCAGTACACAGCTCATTCACCTGGTCCTTCTCTCACTAATTCAGTAATCCTTGACTTTGAGCCACACAGAATGTCAGAGGCTCTCATGGAGCCTTAGGATCCACAGAAAGACCCAAACTGAAGAAGTACTAAACATAATTAAACAATAGAAAACACTAGAGGGACAACTTCCCAGTGCAAAGGAAACCTATGTGAGGGTCCCATATTGGCCTGGGGAGTTAGAGAAACCCACACTAGGAAGGGGAATCTGGACAAGGCAGAGTCTGAGAGCGATAGGCTGCCCTAAAGCACCTGTGACTTCCCTGCTCTCAGCCATGGCGCCATCTGAGACAGCCACCCAGGCCAACCTTCTCAAAGTTCCTCCAGGACTGTCCAGAGCAGCCTCCCAAACCCAGTCCTCCCATAACCATCCAGACTCACTTTCCTAAAAGTTATACTACAAAAGTATAATCCCACATATTAAAGAGGCTCATTGAACCCCAATCATGAGAAT
This sequence comes from Vulpes lagopus, assembly GCF_018345385.1. Lineage (NCBI taxonomy): Eukaryota > Metazoa > Chordata > Mammalia > Carnivora > Canidae > Vulpes > Vulpes lagopus. Next base: position 45,791,083 of record NC_054827.1, on the reverse strand, counting down.
CATGACAAAAACTACATGTTGTACCATTTTTCCCAAAACCACGAACAAAGAGAAAATCTTAAAAGCAGCAGAGAAATAAAACAACTACATAGAGAAGGATGAAGGTAAGGGCGAGTGCTAACTTCTCATGAAGTCTTCTCATTGAAGACAATGAAGAAACTTCTTTACCATTTGAAGAAAAATAACTGTAAACCTAGAATTCTTTACCCAAAAAGAATATCTTTCAAAAAAATGAAAGTAAAATAAAATATTTTCCATCCATACTATAGCCAGAAGAACTCACCTCCAGCAAACAGAAGAAAAATTACACCAGATGGAAATCTGGACCAACGTAAAGGAATGCAGAGCATCGGAAATGATAATTAGATGGGAAATTTTGAAGACTTAAAAATGAATTAACCTTTATAAAACATAGCTGACTGTTTAGAGCAATAATGACAAAACTATATTGTAGAATGTACAACATATGAAAAAGTAAGATACGTTTCAATAATAGCACAAAGAACAGAAAGGAAGCAGTAGGAGCATGTTGTAAGTTGCATTTACTATATGGGAAGGGGCACGGTCTTGCTCAAGGCAGATCAATTAAAGATGTATATCATAAACTCCAAAAAACTAAATAAGCCACTAAAGTATCACAACAAAAAAATAGCCAATAATGTAGCAACATAAACGATATGGAATTATAAAAAAGAAATAGTCAGTGAATCCAAGAGAAAGTAGAGAAACAAGAAAAAGAGAACAAAGAAACGGGACAGTAGCAAACAAGTAGCAAGTGGATAGAATTAGACTCAACCATGTCCACAATCACACTCAGTGTAAATGTTCCAAAACCCACTTAAAAGATAGAGATTGTCAGATCCAATGAAAAACCACAGCCCAAGCACATAATACCCACCAGAAAAATGACTTTATTTTTTTTAAGGTTTTATTTACTTATTTGAGAGAGAGAGAGAGAGAGAGAGAGAGAGAGAGAGAACAAGCAGGGGGAGCAGCAGAGGGAGAAGGAGAAGCTGAGCAGGGGGCCTGACTTGGGACTCTATCCCGGGACTGACTCCAAGCCCATGGCCCAAGCCAAAGGCAGACACCCATCCTCCTGAGCCACCCAGGCGCCCCGAGAAAGTGACTTTAAATGCAAAGACACAAATAAGTTAAATGTAAAGGATGCAGAAAGATATTCCATACTAATCAAAAGCAAGTGGTCGCACGTTAATGTCTGACAAGGTTGATTTCAGACCCAGACTGTTACGGGGGAGCAACAGAGCTATGTCGTGAAGAAATAGATGTCCCATCACCAGGAGGACACGACAAAGGTCCTCAGTGCTTATGGACCTAACAGAGCTTCAGGATACATGAAGCAAACATGATAAAGACAAGGAGGTAGAAACGGTAGAGTCACGGATTTCAATATCCCTCTCAGGAAATTGATGGCAGATGTAGAGGACCTGACGTGAGGGACATTCCAGAAGAACATGATACTCGGCAGCAGCAGAACATACGTTTTTTCCAAGTGCAAATGGAATATTTGTCAAGATAATCCACAGTCCGGGCCATGAAACAAATGTTAACAAATTGTGAAGGATTTCAGTCATAACGATACGTTCTCCGTTCACAAAATGAAATTAGGTTGTAAATCAATACTAGAAACATGTCTAGAAAATCTTTGAATGTTTAGTAACTAAATAAAATGTTTCCAAATAAGACCTTGACCAAAGAAGAAACTTTAAGAAGAAAGTAGAAAGGGTTTTGAACTGAATGACAATGAAATGCAGTGTATCAGCACGCGCAGGCTGCCGCTGGAGCAGCGTCTGGAGGGAAACACATACCACTTAGCACCTACCCTAGAAAAGTTTGTTTGAAACCAACAATTCCAACTTCCATCTTAGGAAACTGGGGGGGAAAAAGCAAATAAAAATCAACATAGTACGAGAAGGAAAAAAAATCATACGGATGAGAATGGAAATGCATGAAAAAAAAAAAGCAAAACAACAGCAAAAATCAATGAAACAGAAAGCTGGTTCCTTCAGAAAATTGATGTAGTGAACAAGTCTTTGGCTAGATTGACCAAGAAAAGCAAGAGAACAAAAAAGTCACGGGCAGCAGGAGGAGACGTGGCAGCCCTTCAGGTGACACAGATATTAAGAGCATAATAAGGCACTATTGCAGGCAGACACATGCCAATAATTCTGACAACTACGACAAAGTGGGCAAGGTCCTTGGATGACAAACTACCGAAGCTCACTCAAGAAAAGAAGACAAACAGCCTTATGTCTGTTAACAAAATTGAATTTGTGGTAAAAACCAGGGTACAGATCAAATTCCAGGCCCAGGGAGCTCCACTGGGGGAATCCACCAAATATTTAAGAAATAAAATGGGGCACCTGGATACCTCAGTCGGTGATGCAACTACCATCAGCTCAGGTCATGATCTCAGGGTCCTGGATTCGACCCTCACATTGGGCTCCCTGCTCAGCGGGGAGTCTGCTTCTCCATCTGCCCCTGCACCTCCCCCCACTCATGCGTGCACTCGCTCTCGCTCTCTCTCACTCACTCAAATAAATAAATAAAATCAAGGAAAAAAAAAAAGAAAAAGAAATCAAAACAATTCTAGACAAACTGTGCAGAGAGGTGGACGAAGGCCTGCCCACAAGTGGCTGGAAGTCTCTGCTACCAAAACCAGACACAGACATTCCCCCAGAATAAAATAAAATAATATATAATATCTTTCACAAGCATGGGTGGAAACATTCTCAACATAATGTTAATAAGTTGAAGCTAACAATATTTAAAAAGATAAATCACAACGAACTGGGGTTCAATGCAAGGTTGGCTTAAAATTAAACCTTTGGAGACGCCTGGGTGGCTCAGTGGTTGAGCATCTGCCTTCAGCTCAGGTCATGATCCCAGGGTCCCAGGATCCATTCCTGCATTGTGGTCCCTTCAGGAAGCCTGCTTCTCCCTCTGCCTCTGTCTCTGCCTCTCTGCATGTGTGTCTTTCATGAGGAAATGAATAAAATCTTTTTTAAATAATCAAATTAAATTAAAATATCAACTAGTAAAAAAAAAAAATTAAAATAAAATAAAATATCAACTAGTATAATCCACCATATGAATAGGCAGAAAGGAAAATGCACGTCACCTCA
>NC_054827.1:45775591-45787840 GCF_018345385.1 Vulpes lagopus | reverse complement strand
ATAAGAGGGAAGCATCAAATTGAAAACCTAAAAAAGTAAGCCGATTATTTTGTCCTGGAGAAATTAAAATACAGCAAGCTGACAAAATTAGAGCCAAGGCATTCACGTTTTAAATAGGTAAAAAAAGAAAACAATGTTTACCTGAACTTACAGAACAGTTGTGCCCAAAGGGAAGGTCCAACCTGCTGATGAAGAGTTCCTTTGTTTCCAGAAACCACGAAAAGGCCTCAGTTCCCTCTCCGAGGTAGGAAGGAGGGTGGAATGGGAGCCCTTTGGCACTGGCTTTGCTTACTTGACTGTGACTCTCCCCAGCTAAGCAGGTCTCCTGGGAGAGGACACTGCTGTGGGGGCTCCGGGCCTTCTGACTTGGTATTTTTGCGCAGAGAGAGTGAGCGCCCCAGAAACAGGCGTCCTAAACCAGAAGGCTTCTGAAACACAGAGGTCTTTGAAATAACAATTCAATGGAAGATGCTCAGTGGAGAGGAACTCACAGCCTGGACTACATGGGGGTCAGGACCCAGAAGACGGTGTATTTTCCCTCTTGAGGTTCCTTTCCTGATTTAGAAGCAAAACCGGATTAATGCCAGAGAAAAAGCTTAGCACCCCTCAAAGGGTAGAAAGACGTGCTGTGTTTCTCTTGCCTCAGTGTGGCCTCCCTCTACGTGTCAAGGGAGGAAATGAGCGGACACCAGCAGGTGTCCCTGGGGGATACAGAAAAGGTCATGGGAACCAAACAGTACATGTGGGCTCTTCCCCCTCCTGTCATAATACACAAGAGGTGTCTACTGTATTTACGTCCTTGGAGGATAAAAACATGTATCAGGTAATGAATTTTTCATCGTACGAAATGATGTGAAAACTTATTTAACCTTTTTAAATTCCTAAATAAAAAGCAAAACGATACATTTGAGTTCAAAACACATACTAGTTACACAGGAGGGGAAGGGTTTTCTTTTCAGTAATCATCTGATCTGTTTTCATTCAAAATTTATTTGGGGAACAAAATATACGAAGTACCTATATGTAAGGATTCTCAAGGGGAGATAATTAGTACAAGAAAGGACAATGGGATTAGAGTCAGAAAAATAACAATTCTAATATCCATTAATTAAAAACACTGAGTAAAAAAAAAAAAACACTGAGTAAGTTACTACACATTCCTCGATCTCAGTCCTTAGATCTGAAGCCCTGGAATAACGCTGCACCGCTAACAACAACCCAGAGTGATCACTGAGATCATGCGTGCGAAAGCAACAGAAACACAGCATCACAAATGTTCTGCTTCCGCTTCCTTACAGACTCATGGAAGAAAACTTTGACAAGTTCCAAATTAGAATTTAAGTGATAAAGAATTTGTTGAACCTGAAGAATAATGCGTTCAGGATATGTTAAATACATAGAGTTTGGCTCAAGTTAAATATAACGCTGCAAAGAGAAGTAGCAGACACCAAAATATAAGGAGCAGGCATCCACAACGCTCGGTACTTTGACAAATAGCCACGTCCAAACTAACGTGCTAAGGAAAATTCTAGGCCTGCAATAGGAGAGTCAAGCTAAACTGCTCGTAAACACAGAACAATATTGGTAAGAGCATTTTACATTTTTTAAAAAGGCAATGAAACATTGGTAAATAAGGAAGAGGTGCTTGGAGGCCCTAAGCTGCAGACTTGTACAACAAACTGCATCATTACCGACAACTTAAGAAAGTACTAAAAACCTAAAGTTTCCAGGCGTGTCTACAGAGTGTCAGATACCATCCCAGAGGATCCGGGGGTAAATACCCTCCGCCTCTGAAGGAAAGAGAGAGGACTTTTCACTAGCTCTGAGTTGTACGTTTTGCAGATTCACAAAGTTTAGAAGTAGCCATAGTCACCTGAGAGCTGGCATTGCTCTATCTCTGCTCAGCTGATGGAATTAAGTCCATGTGGTGAAGCTAATTATGATTCGGTAGCAGGAGAGAGAGACAGAGAGAGAGAGAGAGAGAGAGAGAGAGAGACAGAGAGAGAGCCTGGCAGTTGAGGACATAATCACTGTGGTGTTATTTCTCATGTCACGGCAGCCACAGTAGGATTTGGGGGAAGACACAAGATGTATTTCTTTTTTAGTATCAGCAGTGTTTATTCTACACGGAGAATCTGAGGACACTGTTTAAAAACTCAAGATAAGAATACAGGAAGAAATAGACAAAGTTCACTTTTACATCGTTATTTTAACTCAAACACGTGTGCAGAGGTCAATCCCCTCCGAATAAACCTTTCTACTGTTTCACCTTTATTTCACAATTTCAAAGTCCTTCAAATTGTTGCAAATATTTTTGGATCAGGATTTTCAGAATTAAAAGGACATTAAATGTCTGTGGAAGAGCGTCTGAAATGTCCTATTCAAGGACGGAGCACCACGGACTCAAAACGTGATGAACCGGGCAGCTCCGGCGGCTCAGGGGTTTAGCGCCACCTGCAGCCCAGGGCGCGATGCTGGAGCCCCGGGATGGAGGCCCGCGTGGGGCTCCCTGCATGGAGCCCGCTTCTCCCTCTGCCTGGGTCTCCGCCTCTCTCCGTCTGTGTCTATCATGAATAAATAAGTAAAATAAAAAAACACGAAGAACTGATTTGATGAACATTCTAGAAGTCACATCATTAAACGAGGCCTAAAATGCAAATATAAGTGTATTTGTTACATTTTTTAAAATGAGCGAAAATCACCTTTTGAGGTGCCAACTCCATGATTGCCTAGTGCAGCTGCAGGTGCTGATCCACTACGAAGGCGACCCTCAAGAAAGCAAGAAGCATCATCACGGAACTGACGCGCGACTCTCTGCTAAACACCTGCGCGTGAGGTACCTAAAAACAGGCGTTTGCACGGGCTACGACCCGAAGATGCGCCCTGCAGGGCTGCCCCCGGCCAGCCAGAGCTGGTCCGCAGACCCAAGGGCCTGTCACACCAAGACCAGGCAGTAGTGGCAGCGGCGTCAGCCCGCCCGGGCCGGCTCCCCTGCATCCTCGAGGTCCCTGCACTGGAAGCCCCACAGCCCAGGGCAGCAGCGAAGGCGAAAGCGCAGAGTGGCCCAGCGGCAGCGCGCGCCCCCGCCGCCCCGCCCAGGCCAGGCCCCCCGCGGCCGCGCGCTCGGCTCCAACGGCCCTAACGGAGGAGCGCGGCGGGCAGAGGCGCATCAGTGCGCGTGGGGGGACCCGAGCGGGCGGGCTGGGGAAGCCGCGGCCTGGCCCGGGACCCACAGCGGCGGCTCCACGCTGGGCCAGGGCTCGGCCCGCACTCGGCCTGCGGTAAGCGGCGCCCCACTGCGCGATGGGGGCTGAGGGCGGGCGGGGTGCGGGGGGCGGGCAGGGGCCCGGGAGGCTGGGGGTCGGGAGGGGTCTGGGCCTGGGATGCTGGGGGTCGGGAGGGGTCTGGGCCTGGGATGCTGGGGGTCGGGAGGGGTCTGGGCCTGGGATGCTGGGGGTCGGGAGGGGTCTGGGCCTGGGATGCTGGGGGTCGGCAGGGGCCCGGCGCGGGGAGGGCGGGACCTGAGGCGGTGGGGGGGCCGGGGGGTGCGTGGGCCTGGGATGCTGGGGGTCGGGGGGACCCCACACGGGGAGGGCGGGACCTGAGGCGGTGGGGGGGGCCGGGGGGTGCGTGGGCCTGGGATGCTGTGGGGTCGGGAGGGGTCTGGGCCTGGGATGCTGGGGGTCGGGAGGGACCCCCGTGGGGAGGGCCGGACCTGAGGCGGTTGGGGGGGGCCGGGGGGTGCGTGGGCCTGGGATGCTGGGGGTCGGCAGGGGCCCGGCGCGGGGAGGGCGGGACCTGAGGCGGTGGGGGGGGCCGGGGGGTGCGTGGGCCTGGGATGCTGGGGGTCGGGGGGGGTCTGGGCCTGGGATGCTGGGTGGTCGGGAGGGGTCTGGGCCAGGGATGCTGGGGGTCGGGAGGGGCCCGGCGCGGGGAGGGCGGGACCTGAGGCGGTTGGGGGGCGGGGGCGGCGTGGGCCTGGGATGCTGGGGGTCGGGAGGGACCCCCGTGGGGACGGCGGGACCTGAGGCGGTGGGGGGGTCGGGAGGGGTCTGGGCCTGGGATGCTGGGGGTCGGGAGGGACCCCCGTGGGGAGGGCGGGACCTGAGGCGGTGGGGGGGGGCGGGGGGGGCGTGGGCCTGGGATGCTGGGGGGCGGGAGGGACCCCCGTGAGGAGGGCGGGACCTGAGGCGGTGGGGGGGGGGCGGGGGGGGGCGTGGGCCTGGGATGCTGGGGGGCGGGAGGGACCCCCGTGAGGAGGGCGGGACCTGAGGCGGTGGGGGGTGCGGGCGGGGGCGTGGGCCTGGGATGCTGGGGGTCGGGGGGGACCCCGCGCGGTGAGGGCGGGACCTGAGGCGGTGGCTGCTGCGAGGGTGGGCAGGGGCCCGGGAGGCTGGGGGGTCGGGAGGGACCCTGCGCGGGGAGGGCGGGACCTCAGGCCGGTGGGTGCCGGGGGCGGGGGCGGCGGGGGAGGCCGCGGGTCGCCCCTGGGCTGCAGCGGGACTTGGCCAGGCCTGGCTCCCTGCTCGCCCCCCGCTGCCCCGCGCCCCGCTGTCCAGGTCCCGAGGTACCGCCCTAAGGAACCCGCTAAGGCCCCTGTTATTACCCGAACCCTCATGGACTTTATGATTGTGGCCGCAAAATTAAAGTTCTTTCCATTTTCTAAATTTCTACAAGTTTAGCAGACAATGGCGAGAATTTTTATAAGACATACGAATTGTAGGTTTAAAAAGATGTGAGTATAACCTGGATTATTTATAGGATAAGTTATAATTTGCGTAATTTCATCTGAATAAGTTCTGAGGAATTAACTTACATAATTTTAAAGACACTTGCTTTAATATTTGTCATATTGAATATAATGGTTTGGAGCTTGTACCTTGTGAAAGATTTAAGAATTAAGCATAAACTCTTATCACTTGCGTATTGTTATTTTCAAAGTGCATTGATCAGCGACTGAACCACAAAATAATAGGTTGAAATAACTGGTTTATCCTCCCGAGGTAACTTATCTGAACATCGTAGTTGATAATGTTTTCTTATTAGCATGGTGTTAGGCAAGATAATGCTTTGAGGGTCCTTGTAGCTGGAAGAACAGGTAATCTGGTCTGTGCATTCTTACTGTCTATATAGTAAGGAAGAATTATATTTGTTTTTAAGTTATCACTGGTATTAAAATATGGATTTTTTGGACAAACAAATCAAAATAGAATTTTATTTTTTTAAATAATAAACTTATTTTTATTGGTGTTCAATTTGCCAACATACAGAATAACACCCAGTGCTCATCCCGTCAAGTGCCCCCCTCAGTGCCCGCCACCCAGTCACCCCCACCCCCACGCCCTCCTCCCCTTCCACCACCCCTAGTTCGTTTCCCAGAGGTACGAGTCTCCCATGTTCTGTCTCCCTTTCTGATATTTCCTACCCACTTCTTCTCCCTTCCCCTCTATTCCCTTTCACTATTGTTCATAGTCCCCAAAAGAATGAGCCCATATAATGTTTGTCCTTCTCTGACTTACTTCACTCAGCATCATACCCTCCAGGTCCATCCACGTCGAAGCAAATGGGTATTTGTCATTTCTAATGGCTGAGGAATATCCCATTGTACACATAGACCACAGCTTCTTTATCCATCATCTTTCCATGGACACCGAGGCCCCTTCCACAGTGTGGCTACTGTGGACATTGCTGCTAGAAACATCGGGGTGCGGGTGTCCCGGCGTTTCATTGCATCTGAATCTTTGGGGTGAATCCCCGGCAGTGCAGTTGCTGGGTCGTAGGGCAGATCTCAAAGTAGAATTTTAAGTCTTCCGGTGGAATTTATGTAACATATTCAAATAAAATAAAACCACAGGTTCTGGGGAGTGTTTTTCATCCCTCTAAACCTCAGTCCCCTAACTCTGTTCCTTCACTTCTGGCTTCTGGTTCTGGAACATACCAAGCTAGCATAATTGGTAGGGTGGGGAAAAGAGACAAATACTCTTTTTGTGAACCAGAGGTGGCTCATAGAAACATGCCGTCCTTACAACTGCTTATGGGCAGTGACTACTGAAACGGTTTATAGTAATCTCAATCTTAGTTAAAAGTTACAAGAGAAAAAGTCTCAACACTGAAATGGCTCTCAAAGCCTTCTCATCTCTTGCATATACAGAGACTAAGAGACTTGTGCACACACAAATGTCATCTCATAAATTTTCTCAAGTGATATTTTTGCTTCTCATTTTTATCATAAACAACCATTCCCTTTCCTACTCCTGATTGGTTATAAATACCTACTTACACCATGTAGCTCAAATGCTATTATGACTTCTTATCGCCTCCAGGGTAAATCCAAAATTAATAGCATAGATATCAAGTCCTTGCTGACAAGGACTGTGAGGAATACCAATAAATTGCAACCTTATTTCCTACATAAATTCTTAAAAAATGGAAAATTGAAAAGATGTTAGTGGCAGCAGGCTAAAGTAGTACTTTTACTAAAGATAAAGATTAAATTGTAAGACATAGGTTACTCAGTATGAGAACCAAATGGTTAACCGATTTGGAGAATCAAGCAGACCTACCAAATGTGACGTGGGATGTTTGGGAAGAACATATCCCGTATCTATTCAAAATAAATACATAAGGAAATAAGTATGTAAATTAATAAGTAAATCTTTTTTTAAGCCTTAGAACACACACAGATCACGTCTTGTGTTTCTTGTCACTCTAAGAAGTCCTGATTTTCACAGGAAATTGCCATGTTACACATATTTTCAAATTAATGATCAGTTATTATTTCAGTGAAGGTTTAAGTGTTCACTCCCTTCAAAGCATTATATATACTAGGCTTTATGGAGAAACTTGGTATAGGTTTTGGTATTCTCGTAAAGCATTTTCCCAAAGTTCAGAAGCTAGTGGGCCAGATGGATGAACACATAAACAAAAGCAAACAATAACACAAAACCTTTGGGATGACACTAAATAAGAGAAATACTGTTATAGGTGAATGATGTGCTATGATGGTAGGAGGGAAGAAAAGTTAATTTTCTATCCAGCAACTGATTCTAGTTAAAAGAAAATATTAAAAATAAATCAGAATTAAGAAAATGCTTGTTTCTGTATTCATCTTGATAAACCTAACATGAAAGATAATGTACACTGTACAGTAACATTATAAAATTACTGAACTTATCTCCAGAAATATTCTGACATTTGAGCCTTTAGTACTCATTCCATGAAGACTCTTCCCTCTCACATAAGGCAGTGCTCCTAGCCTTCATTAAATATGGCTAATGCAATAAGTACTAGGCTCTGAAAGTTTCTTCAGAATTACATTTCTGTTAAGAAAAGATTTAAGGATCTTAGCAAAATTAGGTGTTTTTTTTTTGACACTTACAAGAAAATTGGATAGGATCACAAAAGTCTGTTTGGGTTAGTATAGAGAATCTAGTCAGTACTGTTTTACACAACTCTTTGCTGTGATGGATATGTTGTAAACTCCTCACTGTCCAATGCAGTGGCCATTAGCCCCATGTGAATCTTGAGTCCTTGAAGTGTGGCTGTTGCAACTGAGGAACTAAATTTTTATTTCAATGAATTTAAATTAGAATCACCACATGTGGCTAGTGGCTGCCATATTGTATAACCAGCTCTAGAATGAATATATGAAAATCGGTTGGGGCATTCTTGGTTAATTGATGGGGTAAGGAAACCAGAGCTGACAAACCAAGGTAACCAGTGGAGCCTCTGCTAGTCCCCGAAGCCCACGCAGTCCTCATTTACCTCTTCAGTGCGTACAACTAATGTGGCAGGTCTGCTGCTTGATGCTAACGGAGCAAGTGATCCTGACCATAAACGTATGATGAATGATGCATCTAAGAGGTGGCAAAGTGCAGCCTCCTCCTCCTTCAGGAGAGCTACATCGAATGAATTTCATCATTTCCTTTCCAAGGTGTGCATGTCTAATAGGAGACAACCAATGATTCCCTGCGGCGTAGGCCGTCAAAGCGAGTAAGCTATACAATTGGAAAGGAGTAGATCAATAGAAAAGATCGCAAATGTGGAATGTATAGTATTTGAGAGTTTGATTGAATTTGTTTTGAACTTATAGATCAAGTTGGGAATAATTGGTATTTTACCAGTATTGAGTCTATGAATCCATAAAAAAAGAGTATTTCCTATTCTTTTACGTCCAATTTGTTTCATCCAAGTTTTCTAATTTTCCACATATAGGTTTCATACATATTGGTTTTTAGTTTTGTTACATTGTGGTCTGCAAACATACCTGTGTGTTTTTTATTATCTTAAATTTTTAATGCTGTGTTCTGTGTCTCTGAATATGGTATCTTGTGGAGTCCGCCGAGTGAGCTCGCAAAGGCTGTGCATTTTTCTCCCATTAGGAGTGTTCGCCACCTCCTGTCAATGTCAGTTAGATCCAGTTGATTCGTAGGGTTCTATATTCTACCGATTTCAGGTTCAGCTCGTCTATATCCGCACTGATTTTCAGCCTGCTAGGTCAACCAGTGCTTGAAAGAGAGGTGTTGCTATTTCTAATCATACATACAGTTTAAACTAATGTCAGTATACTTTGAAATGATGCTATACCACTTCACATGGAGCACAGGTATCTTTTCATAGAGTATTACCAATTCGGCCCTCGTAAGCCTTAGGAAAATTCTTTCATTCATTTCACTTGGCTATATGCTATATCAGCTAGTAACGTCATTATTATTGCTTTAGATAAACAGCTATTGGTCAACTGATTTTATTTTTTTTTTTAAAGTTTTTAAAATTTATTTTAATAGAGAGCAGTGGGAGAGAGAATGTACTCAGTGCGCTCATACCTGATTTAACATAGCCAGGGAAAGAAATAGCAAACTTGAACATAGGGTAGCAATAATTACCCAAACTGAAACGCAAGGATACAAAAGTAGAGTATAAATCACATTCCTACCATCAGTGCCTGACAGACCCAGTTGCTCTCCGTCTGTGCACTGCTAGATAATGTCATCCATTCTGATTTGGTCCTAAAGATGATATGTAGTAATAGCTCATTACAGCCTTTTTTGAAGGATAAAAATATTTTGATAGTTTTCTATACATTTGTACCTTGTAAATATTTAGACATAGGAGATAGTACCTACCCTTCTCATCTTGATCTCCATCTGACAGATGTTTGGAGGCGAGCCTGTGCTGAGGCATTGTAGGGCAGTATCAGGGAAACAGTCACTTTCGATCCCCGGCACCATTCTGGAGTGGACTTTACAGAAACACACCATGGGCTGCCTGGGTGCCTCACGTCATCATCTCATGGGGTGTGATGTGAAGCCAGGGTCGGGCTCCACGCTCAGCACGGAGTCTGCTTGAGGAGTCCCTTCCACTGCCCCCCCCTCCCCCACTGCCTGCTAACGTGCTCTCTCTCTCACACACACACAGAAATAAATCTTTTTTAAAAAAGAAATAAACTCTATGTTAACACAGCAGGAATTCTGTCTCTAGGTTGACAGTATAGATGCTGACCTAGGTATTTCCATGTGTCAGTTAATCATGCTCCCATTTCTAATCTATTTTTTATCTCAGAAGTTTCTAAGGATGTCCCATCTATTTCTCTTGGTCCTTACTCATAACAACAGATCTTTTCTTGTAGAAAAATATCAAATGCTGATATGCATCTTTTCCGGTACACTTTATTTCTTTATGTAAATCCAAGTTTTTGACATGTTATCTTGCTCCTTTAAAAGAACTTTCAAAATGTCTTCCAGTACAGTCTGCAAACAATAAATTTTTCTTAATTTTTAAGAAAATGTTTATTTCATTAATTGAACAGTTTCATCTGATGTAGAATTCTTCGCTGGTAGTCTTTTTTCTTTTTAATACTTTAATAGTTTGACTACTCTCTCTTCTCTTTGCAGAGATTCTGATGAGCAGCTGGCTCTAATTATTGTCATTCCTTTTTAGGTAAGGTTCCTCCCCTCTGGCTGCCTTAAAGGTTTCTATTTGTCTTTTGTTTTCTGCAATTTCAATATGAATTGCCTAGGTGTGTGCTTTTGATATTTATCCCACTTGTGTTTCCTGAGCTCCTGGGATCTGTGATTTGAGGAAATAAATCATTGTGTCTTCAAATATTTCATCTGCTCATTTCCTATTCTTCTCCTTCTGTTATCCCAATGACGTAAATGTTGTACTTTTTACTTTGTCCCAGGCTTGGGTGTTGTGTTTTGTTTGCCTGTTACTGCCCTACAATGCCTCAGCACAGGCTCGCCTCCAAACATTTGTCAGATAGAGATCAAGATAGGAAGGGTAGGTACTATCTCCTATGTCTAAATATTTACAAGGTATAAATGTTTAGGAAACCATTAAATAAAATATTTTTATCCTTCAAAAAAGGCTGTAATGAGCTATTACTACATATCATCTTTAGGACCAAATCAGAATGGATGACATTATCTAGCAGTGCACAGATGGAGAGCAACTGGGTCTGTCAGGCATTGATGATAGGAATGTGATTTAGAGGAAAATTTGCAATCTCTCATGAAGTTAAAAATATACTTCCCATACCATCCAGCAATTACTTCCTAGGTATTTTACTCAGGGGAAATGACTACTGATATATTCAATCGTGTGGATGATGATAATAAACAGTGTCCACCCCGTATACTTGTTATGCAGATTAAATGACTTAATATATGTAACAAGTTGAGAACAGTGCATAACACATGAACACAATTTAAGTACTACCTGTTTGCTTTTTTTATTGTTTTTATTGGACATTAGCACAAGTTTTCACTGGAAACTTTCTAGTAGTACTTATAAGAATGAATAACATGGAAGGAAATGGAAACTTTTGGTGGGCAGAGCAGAACTAGAGAATGTATATTATAAGATGTAAGAAGCACTAGAGTAAGAATTTTTTTCTCTCTTGTTCACTGATATAGGCCAAGTATCCCAAATAGAGTCTGGCATAGAGAAGTCAATAGATGCTTGTTGAGTTGAATCAGCATGGACATGAAGATACAATTCCCGCATGTCCAACACTTATGAAAATTAAACATTCCATTACATGTGAACATCTACAGCTCAACATGTAATGCACATGGGAATAGAATTTGAAATTGTTTCATGAACTACTGTCCCAAACATGAAAAATGAAATCTGCATGAAGTAGATAATTCGCAGGTAGGAAAAAAGGCTACAAAAGGCCTTGGTGATAAGTCAAAGGCATCTGATAGGACTAAAAGAAGATGGCAATCATTTAATTAGCTGAGGAAAAAATGGGAGGAAATGGAAAAACTCTAAGGAAATACGTTTTTGTTGATCAGGGAATTCCTTAGTTCTACTCTCTGAGGAACATATCACACTGAACCTTGCACAGTTAAACTTGACAAAATTTGGTTTCATCTTCCTCCCTTCCTTTTTGCTAGCCTATATGGTTAAAAGATGACCAATATGAATGGAAGTTCACAAAATGATTATCATGAAAACTAAACTTTTAATTCTGCCTTGGACATCCATATACAGCTTGCTTTAAAGTCTTAGGAACACCTTTTTGCATGAGCAGAATGGCTTTACGTAATGGCCCCAGATGCTTCATTACAAAAGAGATAATGTACCTTCTTCAACACCTCAAGCTGAGCATCCCTGACTGCTCCTCAGTGAGTGAGCCCATTATGTCAGTTATTCGGCAAGGGACTAGAGCAAGTTGCTACTATCATGTGATTCTGTTTACTTTCCTGTGATACTTCCTATGAAAAGGAACTTTACAGCATTGTTCTACCTTTTCTATTCTCCCATTAGTCTGTTTTGCCTGAGACACATATTCTTACTCTTTAGGTTATCATGAACTGTTGGTGAGACCATGGCTGATTTGCAAGACTGACTTGCACACTGAACTCAACTTGATTTGTAAACAGCTAATGCAAAGAGAGATACTCTGGGTCTAAGCAATTCTCTATTCAAAACTCTTGTGCACTCAGGCAAAACTGAATTCCCAATCTTGATATGTTGTGAGTCTATAATTTTAGAAGAGATGCAGGGGTGTGGGTCTTGATGAATGCAAGTTAATATGGCCATGCATATTACCTGTCTTTTCACCCAACTGATCTCTCATTGGAGAGTTCATGAAATAGGACAGTACATGGGAAAAACGGGGCCAGGGTGAAGAAACGGAGCTGAAGGAAACAATGTCTAAGAGTGAAACGTGAAATCTCTAAAAAGTGAAATGCTTTCGCTATGCTGTAATGGAAGATGAACTAAAATGTGATCAATAAG
>NC_054827.1:45766426-45775491 GCF_018345385.1 Vulpes lagopus | reverse complement strand
ATGCTCTCTTGCCAGATCTTTTTATTCCGCTTTCCTGGGCGTTAAATCCCCAGTATGAGAGATTCCAACAATTTGACTTTCTGATGTTGATGAATGCTGCTGAAAAAAAATTCATACACCAGGAAGATACAAAACAATACCCACAATTCTCAATACCTGTAGGCCTATTCGTGGTGATATTTTTTATGAGAGTTAGAGAAATATGCGAGACAACTTTAATGCATGTAAATAAGGATTCAGGCAAATTATGGTCAGCCAATCCTAGATAATGAAAAGGAAATGTCCAGTTGAAGAAAATAAGGAGAGATAAGCACTTGAGGTGATGTTCATGGCACTCTAGGATCAGTTGGTGTGCAGATTGTTAAATTTGTTAACTGCTACGAGCTTAGGTTTTGCTGCTTTTCTATATGGATCTAAAACAACTGTTATCACAAAGAAATGGCAAGGCCTCCTACTGAGATCTGAGTTTAAAAAGAAAAATTTCTCCTGAGATATTAAAATCCTGTGCCTGGAATGCCAGGGTGGCTCAAGAGCTGAGCATCTGTCTGAGTCTCAGAGGGTGATCCTGGCATCCTGGGATTGAGTCCTGTGTCGGGCTCCCTGCAGGGAACCTGCTTCTCCCTTTGTCTGCTTCACTGCCTCTCTCTCTCTCTCTCTCTCTCTCTCTGTCTGCATGTGTGTGTGTGTCTCTCATGGGTAAATAAATAAAATATTAAAAAAAAAAGAATTCTGTGCCTGCCTCTTGCCCCTGTTTTGAGTCCAAAATGTGAACTATGTGATACAGAAATCCACAGCCAAAAATTAAACTGTTTTTAGGTCAGTGTTACCTCTGAGGTGTTAGATACAAAGTCTTCGCTCTGTAGGAACACCACCATGGTCCGAGTCACAAGGAAAGCTCTGCTGAAGAGGAGCTCACAATCCAAAATTAGAAAACATATGAGCAAACAATCCGTGTGAGGGATGGTCAGCAGGTGTAAAGAAGGGCATATTTACACCAACACTTCACCAATAATGTCATGTAATTAAAGCCATAGAACAAAAACTTGAAATTCTGTTAAAAAGCACAAGATACTGCAGAACAGATGCCAAAACAAACAAACAACAAAACCAACACCAGAATGAAAAATAGAGTCATTGAAGTAAACTCAGTGGGTAGTATACACTTCAGATTGGACACTGTTTTCTTTTTTTAAGATTTTATTTATTGATTCATGAGAGACAGAGAAAGAGAGAGAAAGAGAGAGAGAGAGAGGCAGAGAAGCAGGCTCCATGCAGGGAGTCCAAAGTGAAATTCGATCCCGGGACCAGGACTCCGGGATCATGCCCTGGGCCAAAGGCAGGCGCTCAACTGCTGAGCCCCCCAGGTGTCCCTGGACACCATTTTCTAATAGCAGCTTGAAAAATATGATCATTGAAATAATAATGTCAGTGAACAAGATAAACTTGACATTAGATGGCACTGAAGAGAGAAAGGATGATGTGAGGGAATTATCAAGAGACAGCACAAAGAGATGAAAGAAGGAAACAATCTGTGATATTTTTATTTATATGAAATATATATTTGGCCATTCAGATGACCAAAATATATTTCTCATTTATTTGGCCCTTGTCACAGCTCCTGGCTCATAGCTCCCGATACCCTGGGAATTTTCTGAGCAATAAGAGCAAGGGGAGCATCCTTTGTCATAACACTTGGTCTCTTGTTCTCAGTTCCTGAAATCACCTCAGAGCCATAAAGGTTACTGAGTGTCTTATTACTTACAACAAGCCCCTTCCCACTACCACCACAACTGCGTTTATGGTAGTGAGGTGACTTGGATAGCACCTAAGGATGGGGCTGGTTGTCGGGGGAACCGACCAAGAATAAAGGGTGGGAACTTCTAGTCCCACCCCCTGACCTCTGAGGAAGGGAAAGGGGCTGGAGGTTTGAATGAATCCCCAATGGCCGACGATTTAATCAATCATGCTTACCTAATGAGGCTTCCATAAAACCCGCAAAGGATAGCACTGAGAAAGCTTCTGGGTTGGTGGACACATGGCCGGTGCTGGGAGAGTGGCCTGCCAGAGAGGTCGTGGAAGCCCCGTGTCTCTTGCCACATAACTTGCCCTGTGCATATCTTCCATCTGGCTGTTCTTGAATTATATCCTTTTATAATACACCAGTAATCTAAGTTTCTCTGAGTTCTATGACCGGCTCTATCAAATCAATCCCACCCAAGGAAGGGGCCCTGGGAACCTCTGATTCATAGTCAGTCAGTCAGAATCACAAGTCAACCAGGCTGTGACTGGTATCTGAAGTGGGGGGCAGTCTTGTGGTACTGAACCCTCAACGTGTGGAATCTGAAGCTATCTCTCAGTGAGGAGTGTCAGAATGGAGTTGAACGGTCGCATACCCAGTTGATGTTGAAGAACTGCTTGGTGGTATGGGGAAACCACCCCACACACAAACGCACACATTGGAATTTGGTGATCAAACCCATTTAATGTGAAAGTAAGGTTAAGAAGAATGTAAAATAGAATTTAAGAGTGCAAATTCTGAGGGGGGCACTTGATGGGGTGAGCACCGGGTGTTATGCTGTATGTTGGCAAATTGAACTCCAAAAAAAAATTTTTTTTAAAAGAGTGCAACATATGTCTGGTAAAAGTATAAGATGCAGAAACTAGAGAAAATAAGGAAGAGGAAATATTCAAGTGATAATAACTGAATTTGTTCCAGAAATGATAAAACACATTAATCCTCAGAATCAGGACACATTATGAAATCTCACAGAAACAAGAAATCCACAGCTATCCCTAACAGAGAGAAACTGTGAACATTAAGGATTAAAGAGACCTTAAACGCAGTAAGAGAGGGGCACCTGGGTGGCTCAGTGGTTGAGCATCTGCTTTTGGCTCAGGTCATGATCCCAGGGTCCTGGGATTGAGTTCTCATCAGGCTCTCCACAGGGAGCCTGATTCTCCCTCTGCCTGTGTCTCTGCCTCTCTCTGTGTCTCTCATGAATAAACAAGAGAAAAAAGGCCTCCGAGTGGGGGGGGGGGCGCGAGGAGCCGGGCTAGGGCCGCGGCGAGAGCCCCCAGGACAGGAGAGCCCGGCCCGGAGGAGCAGGAGCTTCCCCAACCTTCCCGGGCAGAAAGGCGCTTGCAGGGAGGGGGAGCAGGACACCAGGAGGGCGGGGATGCGCTCCGGCTCCCGGGGGCACCAACAGGAGCTGCGCCCCGGGGAGAGTGCCCACACCCCGTGGCCGAGCTCCCTAAAGGGCTGCAGCACACACGGCTGGACCCGGGAGCACAGGGTGCCGGGGACACAGCCCAGGAACCGGCGCTCCCCCCCGGGACAGGCAGAGGCCAGGAGGGCCCAGGACAGCAAGGACACTCCTGCAGCCGGGTGGCCCCGAGCTGAGCAGATCAGCGGCCCCCTGCGGGAGCATCCGGGCCCCTGCAGGCTGAGAGCTCCGCAGTTACTGCAGGTGCTGACTCCAGGGCTGCAGAGCTGGCCCCGCCACTGTGGCTGTTCCTCCTGGGGCCTCACGGGGTAAACAACCCCCACTGAGCCTCACTGTGTCCTCACAGGATGAACAGGTTAAACAACCTTCACTGAGCCCCGCACCAGGCAGGGCGCTGAGCAGCTCCCCCAAGTGCTCACACCTGAGAATCAGCACAGCAGACCCCTGCCCCAGAAGACCAGCTAGACGGACAGGGGGAAAAACAATTGACCAAGCAGCACTGGAAAGTTCCAAGGGAAGTCGAGGGATTTACAGTATACACAACCAGAAGATACTCCCCCTTGTTTTTTGTTTTTCGATTTCTGTTGCTTCTCCCCCCTTTTTTGCTTTTCGTCTCTTTTTTTGTCTTTCTTTTTTCCTTTTTTTCTTTTCCTTTTCTGTTCTTCCTTATCTTCTCTCTTTTTCTCCTTTTCCCAATACAACTTGTTTTTGGCCACTCTGGCACTGAGCAAAATGACTGGAAGGTAAAACTCACTTCAAAAGAATCAGAAAGAGTCCTCTCTCCCACAGAGTGACAAAATCTGGACTACAATTCAGTGTCATGAAGCCAATTCAGAAGCACTATTACACAGCTACTGGTGACTGTAGAAAAAAGCATAAAGGACTCAAGAGACTTCATGACTGCAGAATTTAGATCTAATCAGGCAGAAATTAAAAATCAATTAAATGAGATGCAATCCAGACTAGAAGTCCTAACGACGAGGGTTAACAAGGTGGAAGAATGAGTGAGTGACATAGAAGACAAGTTGATGGCAAAGAGGGAAACTGAGGAAAAAAAGAGACAGACAATTAAAAGACCATGAAGACAGATTAAGGGAAATACACGACAGCCTGAGGTAGCAAAACCTACGTTTAATTGGGGTTCCCGAGGGCGCAAAAGGGCCAGACGGCCAGAATATGTATTTGAACAAGTCGTTGCTGAAAACTTTCCTAATCTGGGAAGGGAAACAGGCATTCAGATCCAGGAACTAGAGAGATCCGCCCCCTAAAATCAGAAGGAGCCACATGCAATGAATACTTGATAAGATAGTGGAAGAGAAAACACGAAAAAGAGGTGCCATTGGTTTTAGAGAAGTGGGATCCTCTATCTCCCCGACGTTCAGGATGCAGTCCTAACACGATGTTGACTGGGGCTTTCCCTGTTGTATCCACTTTCTCGAAGAGGCTCAATGAGTGCTAGTCGCAAAGCAGTCCTGTGATCGTCGCCCATCATCGTGCACTGGTAGACTGCATGAAAAGACTTGAAACGGGAAAGGGAGATTCATTACATAGGAGAGTGTGTGTCGGCTTTGTGCTAAGGGAGCCTAAGGTCCTCTTCTCCTCCCCTTCCGGCGAGGGAGAGGAATGGTACTCCTTGGTCCCTCACCCATCAAGTGGGGGAAGCTCTAAGAGAGCGAATGGTCAGAGAAGCCGGCAGAGAGAGATTTGTGCTGAAGCTGTAGCAAATGTAGGTCTCCTCTCCAGCCTGGCCCGAGAATGCAGTCAGACGGGGCACCATGAGCGACTGGGAGACCGACACGTGTCCCTGGAGTTTTGGGGATGAGTAACATTGGCGCCTCCTTCCCACCCGGGCAGTACTTAAGGCAGGAGGCTGACAAGAGGCCCCTGAAGGCAGGGAGAGGAGCCGGCAGCAGCAGTGCCTGCACTTCCGTTTGGTGTTGCAAGGATGTGTGTAGCATGGGCTAGCTGGATGCTGCACGTGCATCCTCCCAATTTGGCTGGTGCTATGAAACTGGACTTTGCTCCTTGGTCTCTGCGTTCATGGATGCTATACTCTAAGGGCAGGCAGTGGTCAAAGACTCACATGCGTAAATATAAATCTAGTTGTCAGAAGTACTAACGTAGAAGGTACATGGTGCTACAAGAGCATTTAATAGGTACATCTGTCTAGTTAGAGAGATCTGGGAAGCTTTCCTTGAGGAAGTGATATATGAGATCCCGAAGTAAGAGTTAACCAGAGGGACCCTGGGGGGGAGGGTTGAGAGCATTTCGAGGGGGAGAGAACACCTTATACCAGCTTCCTAATGCCAGCAGGTGCAAGGCACATGCAAGCACCAGAAAGAAGGCCAGTTAGGCCGAAAGCCAGGGAGAAGTGTGTGGAGAGGTGCGGAGCCAAAGTGGAAACACATTAAACAATTTAAAGCTTGGAACCATCTTCTGAGACTCCTATTTTGAATGGTTCGTCCTGGCTACAATGAGGAGAACACATTTGCAAGGGGATACGTGCAGGTGTAGACCTCTTTCATTAGTTTTCCCTAGAATATTGTGGGGCATTTTGATCTTCAGAGCATTTCTTTTTGAGATTCAGAAAGGTCTCTTGTACTTTGGGATATTGCCTCTGATCCACTTACCATTTCCTTCTTTGGAAATTCTTTAATACTCGCAGGTTGGATCTTTGCAACTCACCTTCATTCTGTAATCATAATTTTCTTTCCTTTCCCCTGTATTTGTATTCTACAAATATTTAAATTTTTGTGCAGGGTCTTCTGTTCCAGCTACTGTCTCCTGTGCAGGCTATATTTGATGACTGTGTTCACTTCATTTGAATGGACTTAGTGCGTTCTTATCTCAGCCTCTTCTCTTTGACAGGGAGGGAGAGACCGAGACAGACACAGGATGGAGAGAGAGAATGAGACAGGGAGGGAGACGAGTGAGAGACCGAGAGACAGGAAGGTAGACACAGAGACAGGGAGAGAGACAGCGAGGTACAGGCCGAGGTGTAGGGATTGAGGGAAGAAAGACTGGGAGGGACACAGAGACTGGGAGGGAGAGAGAGAGACGGGGACTTGGAGACAGGGAGGGGGAGACAGAGCCAGAGAGAGGCTTCGTGCCTCCAGGAGCGATGGGGGCGTCTGCGCCCCTCGGGACTGAGCCTGGGTGCCCCGACGCCCCAACTAGACTAGCGGGTGGAGGCCCTCTCGGGTCCCCTCTAGGCTCCGTGGAGGGCGGGCCTGTCTGTGGACACTCCCCCGGGGCCTGGCGGGGAGCGTGACCCTGAGGAAAGTGTGATTCTCTAGGGACCAAGAGAAGTCACACCTGGGGGATCCCTGGGCGGCGCAGCGGTTTAGCGCCTGCCTTTGGCCCAGGGCGCGATCCTGGAGTCCCGGGATCAAATCCCACGTCGGGCTCCCGGCATGGAGCCTGCTTCTCCCTCCTCCTGTGTCTCTGCCTCTCTCTCTCTCTCTGTCTCTCTGTCTATCATAAATAAATAAATAAACCTTTTAAAAAAAAATCACACCTGGAGCTAACCTTGGGCTGCAAAACAAGCAGGACACATCATTCGGGCTGGTGGGTACCTGTGCATTTCCTCACCT
This sequence comes from Vulpes lagopus, assembly GCF_018345385.1. Taxonomy (NCBI): domain Eukaryota; kingdom Metazoa; phylum Chordata; class Mammalia; order Carnivora; family Canidae; genus Vulpes; species Vulpes lagopus. The sequence continues at coordinate 45,768,674 of NC_054827.1, read as the reverse complement.
GCAGCGATTGTTTTGTGACGTGCACTTCTACCAAGACTCCGGAAACCGTGCACTTTGATCTAGGGAAGTTGTGATTACATAGTTACACTTGGAACCCGGAAGAACACCTAGAGACGCACACACCCAGGAGCCAAGGCCTCTGTAATTAATGCTACGAAATCCTTCAGCGGTACTACCGTGTCCACACGAGGGTTCCCGCAAGGCCCGGAGAGCTGGATGCTGCAGCATGAATTATTACCTAAGGGACCCGGGGTAGTAGGAAGCTAGAAGTTAACATATTGAAGAGATATTTACTCTCCAGCTTCCTTCCTGATATTCTCTGTCTTTTTTTGAATCGTCCTCAGTTTCTGGCGTCTTACGTGTTCGGTCCACGTCCCACCCCTTACCTTGGCAACCACGTATATGTTTTCTGTATCAGAGTTCAGGCCATTGTGTTTGTGTTGTCTTGTAGCTTGTTTGCCGGGGGGGGGGGGGGTCTGTATTTTAGATTCCACATATACGTGTACTCATGCGATGCTTGTCTTGTCTCTCTCTGATTCACGTCCCCTACGTGCCCCCGTTGGCTATCATGAAGCCTGTGGCGATGAGAACGGGCGCGCGTGTGTATCGTTGTGAGTGACCAGTTTCAGGCCTGGGGGACCCAACCACGTGCAACGGGCCGTTATTCCTCGGTAGAAGGCAAATGTCCTCTTTTCTCTCTATGGGAATCCTCATTTTATTAAGTAAATACCGTCTGTCTGAAACCTTAAGGAACCATTTACTTTTTTACCTGACACTTTACACCGGGAACCTATCCTGGACAATGGAAACATTTCACTTGGGGCTTCACATGATCTTTGTTTCCTCAGCCTCAAAATGACACGTTTCTTAACTACTGGGAAAACGAGGAGTCGCTCTCGTGTCTGCGGCAGAGACGGGAGGCCACACCGAGGACACCAGGTACACGCACGTCCCAGAGGAGGAAAGGCCGCAGAGACAGAGAGAAAGGCAGGGGCTGCAGGGACAGCAGGGAGGGCGTGGGCACGACGGTCAGTGGTCGGCTGTCTCTGTGGTGGAAATGTGGCCCCGGTGCCTTCTGGCCTCGCCCGTGCGACACTGGGAATGGACCTAAAGTACCACGATGTATAATTTAAAAGCATCAGAGGAAACTCATGACGCAATCATAGAGGTTTATGACAACCACAAAAATAGGAACCGTGCAGTGGGGGGGCAGGGGAAGCCCTCCGTCGGGCTGCAGCCATCACGAGCTGCTGCTCCAGGGCCGAGGCTGGTGGCTCCACTGAGGCAGGTGGCTGCTCCGGCACTTCCGGGAGCTTGATTGCAGGCTCTGGGGCCTGCTCCTCCTCCAGGTCAGCCAAGGGTGCAGGTGGCTCCTCCAGGTCGGGACACTGAGTCCGAGGTCTGACCACCACGTGCATTGGCTTTGACTCAGCAGCTTGCATCTTGACTCGGGCGAAACACTCAGCTCCAGCAGCCGTGCCCGGCTCGAACAGATCAGGCCCGGAAGCTTCAGCAGGCCCCACAGTCAGAGCTGGGGTGGGCTCCTGAGGTGGGTCAGGGTGTTGCTCGGGGTCCGAAGCTATAGCCCCAAGAAGACAAAGTATCATCATCAGGACGCACTTTCCACGTCCCTCTCAAATCAAGGACACTCTTGCCACCACTCAACGTGTGTGAGGGCAAGAGCCCTGGGAGGTCTCCCCAGACTGCAGCCCGTGGGGATGGGGTGTGAGCCTACCCAGTGCTCCCGGCCCAGCTGCACGGAGGCTGGGTCTGTGTGGCCCACCCTGTCCCCAGCTCGGCCACCCCAGTCCTCCTCATCCTCATCGTCTAATTCCACGAGCTCCAGGTAGCTGAATCGTTCCAGGTAACGCTGGGCCCGGTTTTCCAGGTCTGAGCCTGGCATGTTGAGCCCCATGAATGCCAGCAGCTTCCTCAGGGAGAGAAATTCCGGTGGCTGATGAAAATCCTCCTGACAGTAGTCCAGCCGGATGTCCAGGATGCAGGAGCTGGAGCTGGAGGTACGGATGGGCAGAGGCATTGGATGACAGGGCTCCTCACACCAAGGTGTCCCGGGGAAGCCCTGCAGGAACGGGCCCCCGGACTCCCGCTCGGGGCTGTCGGAGGCCAGTGCTGCTCCTTGTCCACCTGCCACCTGGCGGTCCTGCCTGCCACAGCCCTGCTCACTGAGGAGGGGCTGGCACGAAGCCTCTGTGCGTGGGAGCCCATGACCAGCGGCGTGACCATCACT
>NC_054827.1:45755731-45766326 GCF_018345385.1 Vulpes lagopus | reverse complement strand
AGGGTTCAAAGCCAGGCGGTCTGGCCTCCTCCACCGTTCTCTTAGCCACAGCCTCTGTTGCCCCTGGGCCTCCCCAAGGCAAGGAGCCACGCTCACCTAGGCCTCGGAGTCCCGTCCAGTGTCTGGGCTTTCTGTTTGCGTGTCTGGGTATCTCTTCATGGCCCCTGAGCGGCCTGGTGGATAAGACTTAGGAACCTGGCTGGGAGAAGAGGCATGAGTCATGAGGGAAGCAGGCCTTGGGGCCGAGAATTCCTGGGTCCTTTGGCCCGGCCTCAGCAGCTGGCCTCAGGGGCCTGCCAAGGCCCTGCGACCCTCATCTCGCAACACATACCTGTTGAGCACAGTCTCTGTGCCAGGCTCTCTCCTGGACCCCGCAAGTAGAGCAGAGCGTGGCAGGCACGGTCCCTGCTCTCCTGGAGCTGGTGGTCTGGCTGGGGGGACAGAGAACACACTACACAAGGGGACAAGCGAACCCAATGGTGAGGTACAGGCAGGGCTGGCAACTCTAGACCGGGACCGGGAGGGGAGGCCTCTCCCGATGCCAAGCAGCAGCCAGCCTCAGGCAGAGGCAGACAGAAGCACCGGACAGGAAGCAAGAGCCAAGGCACTGCGGCAGGAGCAAGCGGGGCCAATGTGGCCATGACGGAGTGCGGGGGAGGGTTGTAAGAGGCCACATCCTCCCTCTGCAAGATCTGGGGCTGCCAAGCCCACGCGTGCCTGTCACTCCCTAGCTTGAGGACTTGCGCAGGATTCAGTTTTCACTTTCAGCTTCCCCCCTACCAAGTCTCAATTTGTGGGTGGCAGCCTGGCAATGGCAGGAACCTGTGCTTCATGGTCAGCCCTTCCTGGCCCTTCCATTACTAGCCTAACAGGTGGTTTAACTTCTCCAGGCCTCACTTTGCTCATCTGTAAATTGGGGCCAATATCCACCTGAGCGAGATGGCCGAGAACGAAGGACATGGCACCCGGCTGAGTGCGTCCTTAGGATAAGCCGTTAGCAGGGCCATCCTGGCCAGCGGTCAGGTCCCTCGCTGCCTGTTCATCTTAGTGCTGCAAGGCCCCACCTCCTCTCCCTTCCTCGAGCTGGGCTCGCCTCTTCAGGACAGATAGCACCCTCACCTCCTCTGCCGACGCTCTACTGCCCTATTCACTTGTCTGTCTCCACTCTGCTATGGAGTCCTCCCTCCTCCTGCCCACCCCACCTGCCTACCCCCCGTGCTCCTATATCGACCTCGTATCTTTCCTCCATCAAATTCTACTCCAAGGAGGGAGGGAGGAGAGCCCGCCAGAAAGGATGGTGCCCTCCACCAAAGACCTCTCTTCCATTGCTTCTGAGCGCTGCCTCGTGCACCTGTATACTCCAGCCAGGCCAAGCCACCGCCGTATCTTGGGCCATGCTGGCATCTCTCATTCCTCTGTCTTTCCATAGAACTCACAATGTCCTCCTGGTCTTTGATCCCTGAGCTTCTCCACCTCCACCTCCAGGAAGCCTTCCCAGAATCCACACTGTCTGACCAGGGGCATGCGTGTGTTCTGTTGTTGCCGTTCCCATTTTACTCCTTACCTACTTGTCTGTCTCCTTCGGCATGGTGTGAGGTCGCCACTCCCGGCCCCATCTGAGGGACTGTCACATGCTATTAACGAACAACAGTCCCATTTCCAGATGGGCAAGACAATACTATTCTAGGTCCTGAGTACTGACGTGATGTTGTCTAATCCTCACCACTATGTGAAGGCAGGTGCAGAGACATTTAAAATTACTGGCTCAAAGTCACATGGGTAGTGAGTGGCAGAACCAGGCTTGGAAGTCCGTTACAATGACTTCAGGACCTCGGCTGGGAACAGCCCCACGTTTGACGAATGACTACATGAATGCCCTGGGAAGGCCATTAGGAGGATTTTTCTGGCCTTGACAGTTCATGGGATGGCCCTATGCTTGACGGTCCTGTGAGCTTCGTGAGTGTGAGTCCAGCTTTCTGAGGCTCAGTGCTGCCCAAGGTAACACCACCCTGAAAGGTCTGTGCAGCCAGCTGCCTGTCTGTGCTGTACCTCAGTGTTGTTCCCAAACCGCGGACGTACCGTCTGCAGCTTCCTCCAGGTTTCTGTCCCAAGACACGGGCTTTCTGGTGATTGTGTGACCTGTAGAAAAACACCGGCATAGGTTCACATCACAACGTTGATGTCCCGCCCTCTTGAAGACTCACCCTGGGCCAGACACCTGCTGAGCATTATCCGGGGGTAACTAGGAGCTCAGCTCCTGAGGACCTCACAATCCACAGTGGTAAAACCGAGGATAGCAGCCACTGGCCCTGTGGAGCTACCTCCTCACCCCGTCCTTCCAGAAGGGATTCTCCTGCCTCGCTTCTTTCCGAAGCCTGAAGCCCGCGATTCCCCTTCCCTTGGCTTCTGGGCTTCTCTTCTCAGCTTCTCGAGGTCCGGCCTGGTTCCTGGGGCGGCTCCTGCAGGAGCCCAGATGGGACCCGCGGGCGGCAGGCCCAGCAGGTTAGGGACCTGATTGCACCGCCCCTTCGGCAGTCATTGGCTAAAAGAGATTTGGGGAGGAGTCAGAGACCTGCCCCATTTCAAGCCCTTGCCTGGATCAAAACTCTCCCATCTAGCTCGCGAAACGGAGGAGGTTTCAAGTCTGAAAAAGTTTCCCTGTCCCTGATTACAGGAGGGACAATAGAGACTCGAGAACCTAATGTATGTAACATTTCACTTCACAGGTTTTTATTTTAGAAAATGTCATTGTGGTAAAGTTCACATAAGATTTACGTTAGAAACATTTCTGAGGATGTGATTCAGGAATTTTAAGCATATTTGCCTCGTGTGAAACAAATTTCCAGAATTGTTTCGTCCCCACAGAACGACTTCCCATGGCCCCCTGCGCTCTGTGTCCTCTGGCAAGGACCATTTTCCTTTCTCGAGGAATTTGACTACTCTAGATACTTCCTATATTACACTTTGACTGCAGAGCCCGTGCTCTCTCGCACTCAATATTGCATCTATTCATCTATGTGTTCATTCATTCAAGACACGGCATAGCCCAGGACGTGTGTCGTGTGAGACACAGTTGTGAACACATCTGTCCAGACAGCTGTCCAGACCCCTGGGCAGTTTCCTGAACCCCGCTACCTACTGAGTGGCTCCTTGTTTTAATTCTTGCTGCTCCTTGTCCTTAGCCTGCACGGCTCTTTCCCCTGTGTCTGTCTGGGGAAACCGAGTTACAATGAGCCCACGTGTAATCTTGCAAAACCCGTCTGGACCCTGTAGCTCCTCGCCCAAGTTTTCTCTGTGGCATGGTCTACTCCACATCTATAGTTCCCAGAATACTTTGCTGAATTGTTTTCTTTACATGAAAGTCACTTGAGAGCAAGAAATATATCTGGTCCATCTCTCCGTTGCAGCGCATCTCCAGTGCTCAATAGCCATTGATGACCAGAGCGATCCTACCCCATTTGTTTTTGCTCTTTCACATTTAGATGTATTGTCCACCTGAAGTGGAGTTTTGAGTGTGCTTATGTCGTAGGAATCTACCTTAATTTTTTTCCCTACAAGTATCCAATTGACCAAGAACCAATGTGTTGCAAACACAGTCCATCCGCATCGTTCTGCTATGATACTTTTGTCTTCAGTCAAGGGTCCATGTAGGTGTGAACCTGGGTCTGGACTCTTCTTGCCACTTGTCTATTTGTTTATGCTGGCACTACTACTATGCGATCTTAATCACTACAATTTTTGGGGTAAGTCCTGGTGTCTGGCAGGAAAATTACTCCTACCAGTTCTTAAGGGAGTCTTGGATATTCTTGGGTCTTTGGCCTGTCCATGCAAATGATAATCAGCTTGTCAAGTTTCCAAATATATGCGTTAGAATTTTGATTGAGATTCCATTGAATCTGTATATTGGTTTAAGAGAACTTTAAATATATATAATAGATACATATATATTATATTAACTATCATGTTAATTATGTTAATTTATTATAATGAATACACACACACACACACACACATACACACACGCCATAAGTTTATCTGATGCTATCATCTGGAGAGGATATGGATGTGTCCTTGCCTTCTAGGTTTGGTACCTGCCATTTTCTGGGATCCAGAGGTTCAACCCTCAGAGCTTTGATGACAAGATAATGGCAGGTGCCCCCCCGCACCCCGCACCTTTTTGCAGGAGGCATTTCTCAGAGACAGAAAATCCCTAGTACGCTTCTACAAGTCCTAGGGTACATGACAATAGAGTTTTGGGGGAAGCAGACCAAGGAACCTTGAATCCTTGTATGTCTACAATAGGGGTCTTGTGCTCTGTGTGTGAGTTCCTAGGGGTCACCCATTCTCACATTCACTTTCATCCAGGGCAGATCAATAGGACTCACCCGTGTAGAGATCAGATGAGATGTTTTCCACTCACTCTTCTCTACCTTGTGTCCCTGGTCTTGGTGTTTGCTCTGTGGTCACAGACCAAATTCCATGGAGAAACCAGTTATAAATGTAGAATTCATTCAGGCTGGCTAATTGGGAAAGAGAGGAAAGAAACAGTTTTTTTGGGAAAAAAGGATCTTGCTAAAGGTATCTCTGGCATCTGAAGGCGATTTCCAAGGATGAAGGTACCATACAGAGAATAGTACGATAACCATGTTATGGGTGAAAACGCCACCATGGAAAAGGCTTACCCTCCGAGCTAAATGTTGACTGGCATTGTCTTGAGTTCCCAGCCTTCACCAAGTCAAGCTCCTGGGGATCGACTGTTCTGGCAATTCCGGATGATATCAGGACCGTCCCCCTCACAGGGAAATCATCTCTCCAGGATAGGATTTGTGAATTACGGAAGTCTGGTTGGAGTTGGCTGGAAGGTTGGGGAGGATAAGACTTTCAAGTCTACGAGGGGCTGGGAGGGGGAGTAGGCGGATAGCTGACAGTGGGGAAACAGGGAACAGGAGCGAGACAAAAATAGCGGGGACTGGACTTTTTGGAAGGAATAGAGCAAGGATTGCGTGGGGAAACCTGTAGGTTAGCGCGGCAAGAAAGGAAAGCACTAGGAACAGGAGGGAAAGAGGTAGGCCTGTGAGTTGAGAGAGGTGGACAACGCTGGGGAGTGTTGAGGGCGTAAAGGGACACAAGAGGAAGCGACTTTGGACAACGAGATGAGGAAGGACAATGAGAGGAGGGAGGAATAGAATAGATAGGTGGAGCGCGGGGTCCAGAGGAGGAAGGAATAGAGCAGGCAGGTGGAGCGCGGGGTCCAGAGGAAGAAGGAATAGAGCAGGCAGGTGGAGCGCGGCGTCCAGAGGAGGAAGGAATAGAGTAGGCAGGTGGACCGCGGCGTCCAGAGGAGGAAGGAATAGAGTAGGCAGTTGGAATGCGGGGTCCAGAGGAGGAAGGAATAGAGTAGGCAGTTGGAACACGGGGTCCAGAGGAGGAAGGAATATAGTAGGTAGGTGGAGCCTGGGGTCGAGAACAAGAAATCCGAGGCAGCTTTTTGGTCATTCTCCAAACAACGTTTGGCTAGTTACTCATCTGGAACAAATGAGTAACTGGACAAAAGCTCAGACTTACCCCAGTCTTTATGTCCCTTGCCAGCCCCACATCATCCCCTGGCTCAATGCCCATTATGAAATGTGTGTGCCCCTCCCTCCGGGCATGTCAGCGGGCTCACCAGCCAGGGACAGGCCCCGGGTGCGAGGTTGGAGAGTGATCCCAGGAAATAGCAGACAGAAGAAATGTCACAGGAGTCCCTAGGCCTTGGGATAACCTGTAGTTTTGCCCCTTACTAGGCAAAGATCGGTCAAAGGGCTGTGCTGCAGTCAGGGGCTGCGCACCAAGAGGATGGATCTGAAGCAGGTGTGGGCAAAGTGGGAAGTGCATGCCTCCGGCTGGTTCACTTACTACACTCTCCAAAGCCCTTGTGCATCACTTAGGTCCCTCCATGAACATGGAGTGGTCAGTGATATTATGTCTATTTTTCCCGTAAGGATACTGTAGGCCAGACAGGGAAGTAGATAGGCAGGCGGCGGGTTCCAAACCGGTGTGACTGACACTTGAGCCAAAACTTGGGGTGTCGCAGTCAGGCCTGCAGGATGGTGCACAGAATGCACAGAGTACTGTCGGCTGAGCCTCTCCCATGTTTCTGGACAGGATCTTGTGGGGATGCTTTGGAACAGGACTTGACGGTGTAGCTTTCTTCTTGGTTCCCGGGGTCCCTTGGTGTGTTGCCTGACCCTCCCCTGGAGCCAGAAATAGGACTGAAGCCAACAGCTCCCGAGTGCTCAGTCCCTACATTTGGGCTTCCTTCCTCGCTCACTACCTGAGATGCCCAACTGCATGTCAGGTGAGTTAGGAGACTCTTGTGTCCTTGCCCTTCCCCTTGTCTGATGTAGCAGTTCTCTCTGCTTATTATTCTTGGGTTTTTTCACCATCACCCAAATCATCAGCCCCTTCGGTCCTGTATTCTCTCCTGTACTCTTATCCCCATCATATTCTGCTTGTGCTTCCTTGGCCCAATATCCATATCCTTGAGTACTTCACCCAACCATCTTTTGCATTCCTTAAGAGGTCCAGCTGCATGCCTGGAAAACTTCCTGTTTCCTTAGATGGTTTCTTGATTTCCTGTTTCTTGAATCTCCTGGCTTGAACTGTCACCTGGATTTTCCATGAAAATACTGCTTCCTTTGTATATATCTTAAAGAGGGACCGTTCCTGCCAAACTGTACCGTTCTTCTTCGAGGTGGGGATGTAGAGTATTTTCCTTGTTTCTTCTGACTGCTTCATACCACTTTTCCTGTCCTCCAATTAGAAAATCTCTTGTCCCATAGGAACCTCGCTACTCACAATTTCCCTGACACTTCTGTTATGGATACCGTTTTTTTTTCTGTGAATAATTTGTGCTTATCTCAAAGTCTTAGTCTTGAGTCCATCATTGTTTTCTAAAAATCTTTTTTATTCATTTGAATAAGTTAGCCAGAGAGAGAGAGAGAGAGAGAGAGAGAGAGAGAGAGAGAGAAGAATACAAAGAATAATATGAAGAAGAAGAAGAAGAAGAAGAAGAAGAAGAAGAAGAAGAAGAAGAAGCAGCAGCTGGGCTAGGGGTAGAGGGAGAAGTAGAAGCCGATTTCCCACTAGTTGTGGAGTCTGACATGGGGCTAGATATCAGGACTCCAGGATCAGGATCTAGAGCAAAGGCAGATGCTCAATACACTGAGCAACCCAGGGACCCCTTGAGTCCTTCATCTTGAGTGACGTCAGTGTCCATGTAGATGATCTCATTGAATCCACAGTGTCCATGTAGTTTCAATGCTTTGGCTTCTCCTCTGATTTCTTTATCAATAATATCCACCCATCCGTTGAACTTCAGCTGCTTGTGGCCTACCTGGTCTTTTCCAGGACCCAAGAATTATCCCACATCTGAAATCATGTATTCATACATTGCATTTTCTGACTACTACTTCCTGAACTTACACTGTAGTCACTGAATTCTTCCTATTCCACTGGGACCTACAACCACTGACTCTTACTTTCTTCTGATTAATTCTGATTCCTGTTATCTTGTTTTCTCTTCTCACCCACTTCAGAAACTATTACTCATAATTTCATTGATTTTCTTACCATTGTCTATGCTCTCTTGCCAAATTTTTTTATTCTGCTTTCCTGGACGGAAAGTCGCCGTATGAGAGATTCCAACAATTTTACTTTCTGATGTTGATGAATGCTGCTGAAAAAACAATTTCATGCAACCAGGAAGATACAAAACAATATCCATAATTCTCAATACCTGGAAGACTATTCATGGTGATATTTTTTATGAGAGTTAGAGAAATATGTGAGACAACCTTAATGCACAAAAATGAGGATTCAGGCAAATTATGGTGCAGCCAATCCTAGATAATGAAAAGGAAATGTCCAGATGTAAAAAATAAGGTGAGATAATAAGCACTTGAGGTGATGTTAATGGCAGTCTAGGATGGGGTGGTGTGCAGAGTATTAAATTTGGCTAGGGGCTTGGGTTTTGCTGCTTATCTGGGACAAAACAACTATCATCACAAAGAATTGGAAAGGTTTCTGACTGGGATCTGAGTTAACAGAAGTTTCCCTTGAGATGTTAAAATCCTGTGCCTGGGATGCCTGGGTGGCTCAACACCTGTGCATCTGCCTTTGGATCAGGGGTTGATCCTGGGGACATGGGATTGAGTCCCGCATCGGGCTCCCTCCCTGCAAGGAGTCTGCTTCTCTGTCTCCCTGTGTCACTGCCTCTCTCTGTGTCTCTCGTGGGGAAATCAATAAAATCTTCAAACAAAATCAGAGAAATCCTGTGCCTACCACTTGCCCTGGTTTTGAGTCCAAAATGTGAACTGTGTTATATAGAAATCCACAGCCAAGAATGAAACTGGTTTTAGGTCAGTGTTACCTCTGAGATGTTAGATACAAAATCTATCATGCTGTAGGAAGACCACCATGGTCCAGGTCACAAGGAAAGCCCTGCTGAAGATGAGTTCACAATCCAAAATTAGAAAACACACGAGCAAACAATCCATGTGAGGGATGGTCAACAGGTATAAAAAAGGGCATATTTACACAGACACTTCACCAACACTTTCATGTAATTCAAGGCATAGAACAAGAAATTGAAATTCTATTAAAAAGTACAAGATACTGAAGAACAGATGCCAAAGCAAACAAAGAACAAAACCAACCCCAGAAGGAAAAATAGAGTCACTGAAATAAAGAACTCAGTGGGAAATATGCACTTCAGATGGACACTATGTACTTTTGAAGATTTTCTATTTGAGTCATGAGAGACACATAGAGAGACAGGGAGAGACTGGGGCAGGGGGAGAAGCAGGCTCCATGTGGGTAGCCCTATGTGGGGATCAACCCTGGGACTCCAGGATCATGCCCTGGGCTGAGGGCAGGCGGTAAACCACTGGGCCACCGAGGGATTCCCAAATGAAGGACTTGAACCAGGGCTTGGGGGCAGAAAAATGTGAGACTCCACAACGGAAAGGTCAGACTGATGCTGGAAAGTCATCTTTATTTATCCACACAGCCCACAGGCTGGGTTTCAGGGATGAGGCCTGAATGCCTCCCGTCTGGGCTGTCAATGCCCACCCTTACCCCCATCACATCTCCATGTCTTTTGCCAGTTCCATCCACACACCTTTTCCCAGCCCCCTCAGGGAGGGAGGGGCAGCCTTGGTTCCCAATGGAGGACACAGATAGTGGAAGGGGAGGTGGCATTGGGGAAGAGGTGGCTGTTTGTCGGGCACTGAGAGGGGCACTGGATGGGATGAGCACAGGTTGTTAAAGTATATGTTGGCAAATCGAAGTCAAAAAAAGAAAGTAGTTGCTTTCCTAATTGTAGCATTCCAGCAATTCTTATCTTACAGGAGAGCTTGGATTCATGGGCATTCATCATGATTTGAGAGGTATCTACCTAAGTTCCAGTGACGAGATGATATGGGGTCCCCTATCTTCTAACAGCTAGCCTCTTCTTTATAATATTTGTTTTGTAAATGTATTTTGTTATTGTTTTACATACTTAACTCCACTCAATTTTAGAATACATTTATTCTTGAGATGACAATAATCAACTTTAAAAGGTTCCTCGGGGAGTTGATACATAGAAAATGCCTAATGTCTACTGTAAGTTACTATGAAAGATCGACTATTGTGCACAAGATATTTTGAGTTTATTATGTACATAGACACATTATTAGAGGATTTTAATATCTAGGTTCTTAGCAAACATTAATAATAGATGCATTCAGGCAATGTTTAAAGCACATTGGGTGAAACCTCCCCTCCCTCAGCCTTGGGGAAAAAAGGGGCAAGTTGCAGGTGAAAGGATTAGAAGAAGTGAGCAGCCAGCACTGAGTGTGGAAATGATGCTGAGGACCTGGAGTTGGTGTGAGCATGTCTGACCATGTCCTCATGCATCCCTCATCCCATTGTTTATCTTCTCTTTATATGGAAAGACTATTTGTCCAAATAAACATGGGTGAAGTCTTGGTAGCAATGCGTTTGGTCGTATCCAGGCTGAGGAGGCCCCCCCAAGACCAAGCACAGTCTGAAAACCCTCAGAGGGAGCAGAGGTCCACGCCCCTGGCCAGCTCCTCCAACTCCGGCAAGGCGGGTGCATCGTGGGACATGGCCTAAGGTCATCAGTCCTGCCCATGGCCAGTCCTAGGAAGTGAGTGGACTCTGCCTCCGGAAAAGAAGCCAGCAACACGGGGACCGGGTGGGATCCAGGCAGTGGGGGTAAGGGGGTCCTGGGCAGGAAACAGCCTGTTTCTCCCAGATTGATTTAATCCAAAGAAACGAGGGGGAAGGACCTTGCAGACGGGGATGTTTGCAGGAGCCTGACACGGTGGCGAGAAGCGTCAGGAACGGAGACATCAGGCCCCCCTCCGCTTTGAGGTCTGGGTGCTGTGAACTCGTTCTACAAAAATTACCCCAAACCACGAAGAAGCCCACGACTCGTGACTCCTAGGCAGCGGCACCGGGAATCCTTCAGGTGCCCACGGAGGAGGGCGACGGGGGGCCGTCCAGCCACACGATGGCCAGCGACCCGAGGTGGTGCCCGATGGCTGCGC
>NC_054827.1:45729562-45755631 GCF_018345385.1 Vulpes lagopus | reverse complement strand
GGAATCAATACATTGTGTTGCATTAGGGATTTTTCCATTTGGAGACATCTAAGTAAATCAGTTCCATGTGGCAGCTCTAGCATGTTGGGTCTCACATGCCAGTGATCATACAGAAGCAAAGAATCAAAGGAAAGATGGTACCTGCAGACTCCATAAGCAAGGAAGGGAACTCAGGGAGAGAATGGAATTTTACGAAATCGCTCACAGAGTAGGAGCATGGGAGTGAAGACACTCTGGGTACAGAGAAGTGAAACAGTAGTGGATAAGGAAAAACACCACCACGAAGGATTCAGACGCTGCCAATTCCTTCCAATGTGGCTGATTTTGCACTTCAAGTGTCCTAGATAATGTCTGGTAGAGCACCTTGCTGTCCTATGCTTCTTAACTGCAAATGAAAAATAATGCCAGACACGTTGGTCTCAGGAATGAGTTTACTTCAATGACTATATTTTTCATTCTGGCGTTGGTTTTGTTGTTTGTTTTGGCATCTGTTCTGCAGTATCTTGTGCTTTTTAACAGAATTTCAAGTTTTTGTTCTATGGCTTTAATTACATGAAAGTGTTGGTGAAGTGTTGGTGTAAATATGCCCTTCTTTACACCTGCTGACCATCCCTCACACGGATTGTTTGCTCATATGTTTTCTAATTTTGGATTGTGAGCTCCTCTTCAGCAGGGCTTTCCTTGTGACCTGGACCATGGTGGTGTTCCTACAGAGCGAAGACTTTGTATCTAACACCTCAGAGGTAACACTGACCTAAAAACAGTTTAATTTTAATTAAGCTAGATTCCTAGGACATAAGCACACTCAAAACTCCACTTCAGGTGAAAAATACATCTAAATGTGAAAGAGCCAAAACAAATGGGGTAGGATCGCTCTGGTCATCAATGGCTAGTGAGCACTGGAGATGCGCTGTAAGGTATAAAATTTGCACTGGATTTTATTTATTTTATTTTATTTTTTTAAAATTTTTACTTATTTATGATAGTCACAGAGACAGAGAGAGGCAGAGACACAGGCGGAGGGAGAAGCAGGCTCCATGCACCAGGAGCCTGATATGGGATTCGATCCCAGGTCTCCAGGATCGCGCCCTGGGCCAAAGGCAGGCGCCAAACCGCTGCGCCACCCAGGGATCCCTGCACTGGATTTTAAAGTAGGGAGTGACAGGCACGCGTGGGCTTGGCAGCCCCAGCTCTTGCAGGAGGGAGGATGTGGCCTCTTACAACCCTCCCCCGCACTCCGTCATGGCCACATTGGCCCCGCTTGCTCCTGCCTCAGTGCCTTGGCTCTTGCTTCCTGTCCGGTGCTTCTGTCTGCCTCTGCCTGAGGCTGGCTGCTGCTTGGCATCGGGAGAGGCCTCCCCTCCCGGTCCCGGTCTAGAGTTGCCAGCCCTGCCTGTACCTCACCATTGGGTTCGCTTGTCCCCTTGTATAGTGTGTTCTCTGTCCCCCCAGCCAGACCACCAGCTCCAGGAGAGCAGGGACCGTGCCTGCCACGCTCTGCTCTACTTGCGGGGTCCAGGAGAGAGCCTGGCACAGAGACTGTGCTCAACAGGTATGTGTTGCGAGATGAGGGTCGCAGGGCCTTGGCAGGCCCCTGAGGCCAGCTGCTGAGGCCGGGCCAAAGGACCCAGGAATTCTCGGCCCCAAGGCCTGCTTCCCTCATGACTCATGCCTCTTCTCCCAGCCAGGTTCCTAAGTCTTATCCACCAGGCCGCTCAGGGGCCATGGAAGAGATACCCAGACACGCAAACAGAAAGCCCAGACACTGGACGGGACTCCGAGGCCTAGGTGAGCGTGGCTCCTTGCCTTGGGGAGGCCCAGGGGCAACAGAGGCTGTGGCTAAGAGAACGGTGGAGGAGGCCAGACCGCCTGGCTTTGAACCCTGGCTACCCCTTACTAGCTGTGTGACCTTGGGGGAGTCATCCAAGGTCTTTAGTGATCGCGTTTCCGCAGGGGAGCAAAAATGGAGACAGTACAGCATGAGGTCGTGTGTGCACGGTGCCCAGAGCAGGCCTGGCCCACAGCAAAACGCACACCCCCTTTGATGGGAGAGGCCCCAGGAGCGGTGAGGAGCCCGGGAAACGCAATCGCCAGCACAGTCCCTCCCGAGATGACATGGGGCTTCTGGTGCTCAGACGTTCCCAAGAGCTTCCTGCCACACTTGTCTCTCGTGTTGCTCCCGTCTTCGTCACACGGAAGGTTTCCGTTTTGAAGTAGTCAGATGGGCCGGGCTTTTCCATCCCGGGGTCTGGGCGCTGGGCCTTGATTAGCAAAGCCGGCAACGTCCAGAGGAGCAACACGACTGGCTTTCCTCTTGGGCTTCTCCTCAAGTCGTCGTGTCTTCTGGACACGTGGCTTTTAGGCCATCCGGGCCTTCTGCCCCTGAGGTGAAGCTGGAGACGCTGATGCTCAGCTGGCTCAGAACTTCCTTCCCTCCCTCCAAGGCACCGAGTTCTGGCACGCACACGCCCCCCCCCCCCATCTCCTTGGGCTTCCTGCTCCTCAGCCTCCTCCTGACGCCCAGCCTCTACTCCTCGGGGAGGTCCTGCTCATCCTTCGGGAGCAGCCAGGAGTCCCCTGCTTATAAGGTCCCGTTAAGGAACGTGCACCCCGTGCCCTCCACCCGGCAGATTAGGGCACCTTGCCCGTGTTCCTCTGGGTCATTGAGTGCCTCCTGCCCCCCACCATTCAGCCCGATTCCATCATCAATGGAACATGGTGGCTCTGGAGCCAGACAGCTTGAGTTCAGATCCCAGCGACCGCCCTTTGGGGCTGTGGGGCCTGAGGAGGAATGGAAAGGAGAGCTCAGAGCCCGGCCACAGACCAGTCACGGGCTTGTCCCGGCCCCTTGGTTTGATCCCAGTTGTCTTCCTCTGCTGTGGGTGCAGCCTTCCCAAGGACGGCCCACATCCTCCGCTCTTGCCTTTCTGCCTTTCTACCGCGTGGCCCGGCCTTCCTACCCCTTTCTACAGCTCCTGTCTAGGGCAGGTGTCTCTGCCACAGGGCGGCTGCAGGGGGATTGGGGTGAATAGCTCAGTTCTAATGAAGGAAGGGAGGGAGGGAGGGGGTTCGAAGGGCAGGCAAGAGAAAGGAAGGGTGGAGGAAGAAGGGAGGGCAGGAAGGGAGGAGGGAGGCAGGGAAGGAAGGAGGAGAGAGGGAGGAAGGAAGCGCGTAGGAAACAGCTGCTCATTTGCTCCAGCTTCTCCTTGTCTGTGGGCCGGCACCCCGGGGAGGGCAGACTGGGAGACCCAAGGGTCCAGCAGGGAAGCCCCACCCCCACAAGGGTTGCTGAGCCTGAGAGAGCTCCATCAGCCCCAGTGGAGCTTTGGGCTCCGTGCCCCCCCCCCCGGCCCAGAGCTGACCTCCCCGGGACACGCAGACAACCCCAGTCCCAGCGTGGGGACACTGGGGAAGCCACACTCAAATACCTCCAACTTCTGCCCTCCTGGTAAATTTGAGGAAAAAATGTATCCTTTCAGGCAATTGTGAAGGTTGATCTTACAACTTCTCTAAGTCGTACGTGTCAGCGGTCGCTGTTGCTTCTCCGTGTAACCACGTCGACCACGTCCATCCTTTCATCCCAGGAACGTGTGCGAGCCCCTGGGGTGCGCTGGCCCAGGTCCCGCGGACTCTGAACCCAGGTCGCCCTCCCTCCCCGGGGGCTGCTTTCTGATGCCCCCGATCTCCTCTCTGGGTCAGCCCGGAACGTGACGAGTGCAGGCTGAACCGTGTCGGGGTGCACAGTGACATCGCGCCCCACAAGGCTACAGTGTGGAGCTGGCGAGAAGATGATCGCCACGCGTCGTATTCAGCGCCCACCTCGGCCTCGTCCCTGAAACCCAGCCTGTGGGCTGTGTGGATAAATAAAGATGAGTTTCCAGCGTCAGTCTGACCTTTCCGTTGTGGAGTCTCACATTCTTCTGCCCGCACGCCCTGGCTCAGGTCCTTCATCTTGGGAATCCCTGGGTGGCCCAGAGGTTCAGCACCTGCCTTCGGCCCAGGGCATCATCCTGGAGTCCCAGGGTCGAACCCCTGTTGGGAGCCACATGCCATGAAGGGGTTAATGAATCGAGCAAGGGCTGTCTGTTGACTCTTCCAACCGCGGCCCACCTGTCTCATCCTTGTTGTTAAAGGCTTGTGGCTCAAGGACGCATACCATTGCTATAAATTGTGAAAAGACATGTTTGGAGAACTAAGCTTAAGACATCCTGCTTGATATACAACCCTGCTCTATAAAAGAGTGAATAACACAATAAAGTTGGCATTGTGGCTGAATCCGGCCATATGTCCCTCCTGCTCCCACTCTGTTTATGTCTCTTTTCTTTTCCTCATTCTCTTACCCTCATCCCTGGACAGTTGTCGCCCCCTGCGTATGTGACAAACCCCACATCAGGCTCCCCGCATGGAGCCTGCTTCTCCCCCTGCCCCTGTCTCTCCCTATCTCTCTCTGTGTCTCTCATGACACAATATATAGAAAATATAGAAAAATATAAAAAATCTTTCAAAAGTACATAGTGTCCATCTGAAGTGCATACTTCCCACTGAGTTCTTTATTTCAGTGACTCTATTTTTCCTTCTGGGGTTGGTTTTGTTCTTTGTTTGCTTTGGCATCTGTTCTTCAGTATCTTGTACTTTTTAATAGAATTTCAATTTCTGGCTCTCTTCCTCTTCGGAGGCGGAGAGCCCGTTTGCGCAAACGTCCAATAAACCCTCTTGCTAATTGCATCTGCCTGTCTGGGGTCTGAGTCTCTGGGGCGTCCGCCGGGACACGTTGGCACCCGTGAGCCAGGGTCCAACATTTGGGGGCTCGTCCGGGATCCGAGACGCCCCAGGCTCAATCCTAAGACCGGTAGGAGGTAAGACCGAGCTCGCTAAATGTCATATCTGTCTCGTCCATTTGTCTGACTGGCCGGGTCTGTGCCGGGTCTGTATTGTGCCTGCAGGACGCTGTACTCTGTATTTGGACCAGCGGGGGAGGCAGACGTGCCCTGAGACCCCTGGTCCCCCTCCGGAGTCGGACTCCGGAGTGGTCTGGAAGAGGAACGGAGCCCCGGCACTCCCTCCTCTTCAGGGAGGGTCGTTGTTCGCGACCGCTCCCATCTGAATCTGCCGCGCCAGTCCTGTCATTCGTGTGAGTCTGTTCGTTCCGTGTCTTTCTGGTCCCACTCCGGAGTCGGACTCTGGAGTGGTCTGGAAGAGGGAGGGAGCCCGGCACTCCCTCCTCTTCGGGGAGGGTCGTTGTTGGCGACCGCTCCCGTCTGAATCCGCCGTGCCGATCCTGTCATCTGTGTGCATCTGTCTGTTCTGTGTCTTTCTTCCTGTCCTCCTCCTCCCCGCTCACCTCTTTTCTACACCCGCGGGGCAAACTGTAACCACCCCTTTAAGCCTCGCTCTAGATCACTGGAAAGAAGTCGCCGGCCGAGCACACAACCTGTCGGTCGAAGTCAGAAAACGAAGATGGGTCACCTTCTGCTCCTCAGAGTGGCTGACTCTCAACGTCGGGTGGCCCAGGGACGGAACTTTTAATATTGATATTATCTTGCAGGTGAAGGCCCGGGTCTCTCAGCCAGGACCCCATGGGCACCCTGATCAGCTCCTGCAGACTCTCCTCACCACGGAGGAGAGACCCCGCGTCTACAGAAAAACGTCCCCGGGGCGGATGGGAGGCCGCCCCAGCTGCCTAATGAAATTGAGGACGTTTCCCCCTTGGTTCGCCCGACCTGGGACTACGACACTGCTGCTGGGAGGGAGCAGCTCCGTCTCTATCGCCAGGTACTCCTAGCGGGTCTCAGAGGGGCAGGGCGACGCCCCACCAATTTGGCAAAGGTATGTGCTATAGTGCAGGGAAAAGATGAGACGCCGGCAGGTTTTCTGGAAAGATTAATGGAGGGCTACCGTATGTATACTTAGAGAGAGAGAGAGAGAGAGGAAACGCAATAAAGAACTGACTGGGATACTGGCCACCGTAGTACAGAGCTCAGGGCAGAGTAAGTCAGGACAGAGTAAGGACCTGGGAGACAAGAAGACCACGGGTTGAACGAGACCAGCGTGCCTACTGCAAGGAAAAAGGACACTGGGTTAAAGATTGTCCAAAGAAGGGCCAAACGCAGGGACCTAAGAAGCCCATTCCCGTACTGTCCCTAGAGGATGAAGATTAGGGATGTCAGGGCCAGGAGCCCCCCCCCAGCCTCGGATAACCCTTAAAGTGGGGGGGTCAACCAGTGACCTTCCTGGTTGCTACGGGAGCTCAACATTCAGTTTTAACTGAGGCAGAAGGACGCTTGAGCTCTATCTAGAAGATGCATTCTTTTGCCTAAAGTTAAGCTCTCAAAGCCAGCCTATTTTTGCCTTTAAATGGAAAGATCCTGAGACGGGATTCTCAGGACAACTCACTTGGACAAAGCTACCACAGGGATTCAAAAACTCCCCCACCTTGTTCAACGAAGCCTTGCATCAGGACTTGGCAGACTTCCGAGTTGGCCATCCGGACCTCGTTCTCCTGCAGTACGTGTTTGATTTGCTCATAGCGGCTAAGACAGAACAGGATTGTGTAAAAGGTACAGGGCCCTGCTCGAGAGACTGGGAGGACTGGGGTATAGGGCCTCCGCCAAAAAGGCCCAAATAGGCCAGAGACGAGTGACCTATCTGGGATATCTCCTGGAAGGAGGCCAGAGGTGGCTGACGGAGGGCCGCAAAAAGGCTGTAGCCCTGATCCCAGCACCCACTGATGCCAGAGGGCTACGAGAGTTCCTCGGCAGTGCCGGGTTCTGCCGCCTCTGGGTACCCGGGTTTGCAGAGCTGGCGACTCCCCTATATCCTCTCATGAAATCCAACACCCCCTACCACTGGGGAAAGGAGCAACAATTGGCTTTTGACAAAATAAAAAGGGCCTTATTGACCGCCCCTGCCCTGAGCCTCCCAGATGTAACCAAGCCATTTGCGCTATATGCTGATGAACACCAAGGAATAGCCAAAGGGGTCCTAACTCAGAAACTGGGACCCTGGAAAAGGCCCGTGGCATACTTTTCAAAAGAAAATTAGACAGAGTGGCTGCAGGATGGCCCCCATGTCTCCGAATAATAGTGGCTGTGGCAGTCCTGGTAAAAGACTCAGATAAGTTGGCCTTCAGCCAACCCCTCACTGTGGTGGCCCCCCCATGCCATAGAGACAGTCATCCGCCAGCCACCTGATTGATGGCTCTCAAACGCCAGGTCACCCATTATCAGGCCATGTTACTGAATTCTGAGCGGATACGGTTTGGAACGGCTACATCCCTAAACCCGGCCACCTTGCTTCCAGAAGCCGAGTCCCCCTCCCTGCTAATGCATGATTGCCACCAGATCCTAGCCGAGGTCCATGGCACCAGAGGGGACTTGACGGACCAGCCTTTGCCAGATGCTGAAGCAACCTGGTACACCGAGGGGAGTAGCTTTCTACGAAATGGTGAACGCAAAGCCGGGGCGGCCGTGGTAGATAATTCACTGTCCGGGGCATCAGCAAGGCAACGACCCAGTAGCAGAGGGGAACAGGATGGCCGATGAAATGGCACGAGCCGCTGCACTAGGCCCACAGGAGGATGGACAGAAGCCTTCCCCACCAAACGAGAAACTGCCCAGGTGGTTGTCAAGAAAATCCTAGAAGAAATTTTCCCCCGGTTTGGACTGCCCAAGGTAATAGGGTCGGACAACGGCCCCGCCTTCGTCTCCCAGGTAAGTCAGTTGGTGGCCAGATTACTGGGGATAAATTAAAAATTACATTGTGCATACAGACCCCAGAGCTCAGGGCAGGTAGAAAGAATGAATAGAACAATTAAAGAGACCCTAACCAAATTGACATTGGAGACTGGCACTAGAGACTGGGTCCAACTCCTCCCTATGGTTCTGTTCCGAGTCGGGAACACTCCTGCGCGCTATGGGCTAACTCCTTACGAGATTCTCTATGGAGGTCCCCCACCAGTGACGGACTTGCTAGATTCCGCTATTGACCCTCTTGCTAACACTCCCGGTTTACAGGACAGGCTAAAGGCGCTCCAGATTATCCAGCGCCAGATCTGGAAACCCCTTGCGGCTGTCTACCGCCCCGGAGACACAACCGGCCCACACCCGTTCCAGATCGGTGACTCCGTCTACATCAGGAAACATCAGTCCAGGACGCTTGAGCCCCGCTGGAAGGGCCCATTTACTGTACTACTGACCACCCCAACCGCCTTAAAGGTAGACGGCATTGCTGCTTGGGTCCACGCCTCACACGTCAAGCGCGCCCCATCAACGAGCACCGCTGACGCCAGCCAGGACGGACCTGACGAGCCACTCCAATGGAAGCTCCACTGCACCCAAAACCCGCTCAAGATAAGACTTTCAAAAAATTGTTCAATGACAGTTATATTCCTACCTCTCCTAGCGCTCTTTACCTCTGCCAAAGGTGACCCTCATGCCCTCAAAAGGTTAACCTGGCAGGTACTAACGTCTGGGGGTGACGAGGTCTGGTCTATAACTAAGACCGCCCCTGTGGGAACCTGGTGGCCTAACCTATATCCTGACCTATGCAAGCTAACCATAGGGGCCCCTAGCCCATGGGACCTAGAGGGATACTTGGACACCTCTAGAGCCCCTAACCGAGAAAGCCCTCCAGGGCGACTGGGATTAGACCCATGGGGAGGATGTGGCACGCCTGACAGAAGGGCCATGCTCAGCACTCTTCCCTTTTATGTCTGTCCCGGGTACCACAGAGATCGCAGGCTAAATCCCACCTGTGGAGGAGGGGAATACTTCTATTGTAAAAATTGGGGGTGCGAGACTAGGGAGACACAGGATGAGAGGCCCTCCTCCTCCTGGGATTACATCACTGTCAAGGCTAACTATACTCACCCAGGGCTACCAGGAACTCTGCAATACTACCGCCCCGATTTTAGGGACTGACTCTTACCTGGAGCCCCAGCCGGGAACTTGGTGGGCATGCAACAAAGGCCTCACCCCCTGTGTGTCAGCTAAGGTTCTAAATAGCTCAAACGACTTCTGTGTCATGGTGCAGATCATACCCAGGGTGTTCTATCACCCTGCTGAAACTCTAGAAAATCAGTATGATGAACATCCCACCCGTTTTTGGCGCGAACCTGTCTCCCTAACCCTAGCCGTTATGTTGGGACTAGGGGTCGCTACTGGGGTGGGTACTGGCGCAGCTGCTCTGATCCAGGGCTCATGACGTTATTTAGAACTCCAAACAGCTGTAGATGAGGATCTACGGGCACTAGAGCAGTCCGTTTCTAAGTTAGAACAGTCCCTCACCTCACTTTCAGAAGTAGTACTCCAAAACAGGAGAGGCTTGGATTTACTACTCCTGAAAGAGGGAGGACTGTGTGCAGCCCTAGGAGAAAAATGCTGTTTCTATGCAGGCCATTCTGGAGTCATCAGAGACTCCATGGCCAAACTCAGGGAAAGGTTAAATAAAAGACAAAGGGACCGGGAGGCCCAGCAGGGCTGGTTTGAAAGCTGGTTTAATCAGTCTCCCTGGTTGACCACCCTAATCTCTACCATTATGGGCCCTCTAGTTCTCCTGCTCCTGCTGCTAACTTTCGGCCCCTGAGTCCTCAACTGGCCGCTCCAGTTAATCCGAGAAAGATTGTTTATTACCCAAGCTCTGGTATTAACTCAGCAATGTCGGGCCCTCCAAACTGAAGAAATTAATGTTCCCTAAGATTTTAAGGTTAAAATCAGCCCAAACAAGAGGAGGGAATGAAGAAACCTCCCCCCTTGTAAGTAGGGCGTGCCCTAATCCAGAGGCAGCCCATCCAGGCGTCTTCCTGAAATTTTAGCAACTAAAAGCATTCTGTTTACAATAAGAAAACCATTTCCCCCCACACCCTGATTGGAATGTCCCTGAATAGGTTCATGTTGACCCTCTGTGAAATCAATAACCTGAATGCTATGTGACTCCCGAGGTTCTTTTGTCTTTAAGCGGTTTTTTTTTTCCCTTTTGCCTTTAAAAGATACCTGTAATTGCTAATCAGGGCTCTCTTCCTCTTCGGAGGCGGAGAGCCCGTTTGCGCAAACGTCCAATAAACCCTCTTGCTAATTGCAAAAAAAAAAAAAAAAAAAAAAAAGAATTTCAATTTCTTGTTCTATGCCTTTAATCACATGAAAGTGTTGGTGAAGTGTTTGTGTAAATATGCCCTTTTTTATACCTGTTGACCATCCCTCACGTGGATTGTTTGCTCGTGTGTTTTCTAATTTTGGATTGTGAACTCATCTTCAGCAGGGCTTTCCTTGTGACCTGGACCATGGTGGTGTTCCTACAGCATGATAGATTTTGTATCTAACATCTCAGAGGTAACACTGACCTAAAACCAGTTTCATTCTTGGCTGTGGATTTCTATATAACACAGTTCACATTTTGGACTCAAAACTGGGGCAAGCGGTAGGCACAGGATTTCTCTGATTTTGTTTTAAGATTTTATTTCCCCACGAGAGACACAGAGAAAGGCAGTGACACAGGGAGGGAGAAGCAGACTCCTTGCAGGGAGCCCGATGCGGGACTCAATCCCATGTCCCCAGGATCAACCCCTGATCCAAAGGCAGATGCACAGGTGTTGAGCCACCCAGGCATCCCAGGCACAGGATTTTAACATCTCAAGGGAAACTTCTGTTAACTCAGATCCCAGTCAGAGACCTTTCCAATTCTTTGTGATGATAGTTGTTTTGTCCCAGATAAGCAGCAAAACCCAAGCCCCTAGCCAAATTTAATAATCTGCACACCACCCCATCCTAGACTGCCATTAACATCACCTCAAGTGCTTATTATCGATCCTTATTTTTTACATCTGGACATTTCCTTTTCATTATCTAGGATTGGCTGCACCATAATTTGCCTGAATCCTTACTTACATGCATTAAGGTTGTCTCGCATATTTCTCTAACTCTCATAAAAAACATCACCATGAATAGTCTTACAGGTATTGAGAATTATGGGTATTGTTTTGTATCTTCCTGGTTGCATGAAATTGTTTTTTCAGCAGCATTTATCAACATCAGAAAGTCAAATTGTTGGAATCTCTCATACTGGGGACTTTCCGTCCAGGAAAGATCTGGCAAGAGAGCATAGACAATGGTAAGAAAATCAATGAAATTATGAATAATAGTTTCTGAAGTGGGTGAGAAGAGAAAACAAGATAACAGGAATCAGAATTAATCAGAAGAAAGTAAGAGTCAGTGGTTGTAGGTCCCAGTGAAGTAGGAAGAATTCAGTG
Source organism: Vulpes lagopus (assembly GCF_018345385.1). Classification (NCBI taxonomy): domain Eukaryota; kingdom Metazoa; phylum Chordata; class Mammalia; order Carnivora; family Canidae; genus Vulpes; species Vulpes lagopus. Next base: position 45,744,389 of record NC_054827.1, on the reverse strand, counting down.
ACTACAGTGTATGTTCAGGAAGTAGTAGTCAGAAAATGCAATGTATGAATACATGATTTCAGACGTGGGATAATTCTTCAGTCCAGGAAAAGACCAGGTAGGCCACAAGCAGCTGAAGTCGAATGGATGGGTGGATATTATTGATAAGGAAATCAGAGGAGAAGCCAAAGCATTGAATCTACATGGACACTATGGATCCGATGGGATCATCTACATGGACACTGACGTCACTCAAGATGAAGGACTCAAGGGTCCCTGGGTTGCTCAGTGTATTGAGCATCTGCCTTTGCTCCAGATCCTGATCCTGGAGTCCTGGTATCTAGCCCCATGTCAGACTCCACAGCTAGTGGGAAATCTGCTTCTACTTCTCCCTCTGCCCCTACTCCAGCTGCTGCTGCTTCTGCTTCTTCTTCTTTATTATTATTATTATCATTTCTTCTTCTTCTTCTTCTTCTTCTTCTTCTTCTTCTTCTTCTTCTTCTTCTTCTTCTTCTTCTTCTTCATTATTATTATCATTATTTCTTCTTCTTCTTCTTCTTCTTCTTCTTCTTCTTCTTCTTCTTCTTCTTCTTCTTCTTCTTCTTCTTCTTCTTCTTCTTCTTCTTTCTGTCTCCCTCTCTCTGGCTAACTTTCTCTAATAATTAAAAGAATTTTAAAAACTATTATGGACTCAAGACTAAGACTTTGAGATAAGCACAAATTATTCACAGAAAAAAAAAAGGTATCCACGTCAGAAGTGTCAGGGAAATGGTGAGTAGCAAATTTTCTATGGGACAAGAGATTCTCTTGCCTGAATTCAGAAGACTTGTGGGGTTTTCCTTCCTTTCCCCATGCCCCGTTGTAAGATTCTACACGGAGCAGCCATCTGGATCCACTTAAACTAAAGTAAAATCCTATAAGTCTTCTGAAACCATTTGAAGGCTCACCCAGTTCAGTCACTGTAGAAGCCAAAGTGAGGATCGTGGTCAATACGTGATCTGTCTGCCCTTCCTGGTCTCTTTTATCACAACCTCTATGTCTGCCTTCCTGACTACTCTGTATCTTCCTTTACTGTTTCTCAGAAACCCATACAAGTGCCCACTCTTGGACTCATTCTAGCTCGTTCCCTTGCCTAGAAAATTATTTGTCTAGAATTTCTCTTAGAAAGCTGTCTCTTGCTTCAAGTCTGTTCCCGGGGGTAACCTGTACATGAAGGCCTACATTGATCATTTATTCAAACAGTAAATCCCATCTCCGTGGCACGCCTCATTTCCGTTGTCCTGCTCCCTTTTTTCGTTGCTACACGTCTCTTTCTAAAACGCAGTATGATGCTTTGTATTCTAATTACCGGCTTCCCACTCTAGGAGCTTCACCAGAGCAGGAACTTTTGTATCTTTCCGTCTCTGCTCTACCCAACGAGGTGAAGACAGTGCTTTACGTAAGATAATAGCTTATTGAATAATTGAACAAAGTATGAGGTATGGGTGGTATGGCCATAGACTTTCAGAGTAAAAATCAAAGTCCAAAGGTTACAATCAGGGTCCTACATATTCTGGCCCTGGAATGCTCTCTAAACTGCACCTCAATGGAGTCCATTAAAGTCATGCTCCTCCTTCATGGGCCCTCTGAGACCCAGTTATCTCTGCTGCGGGACAGTTATCTCACTTTGTAACTCTCTGTAATTCATTCATGTGATTTTTTTTTCTTTCAAGATTTGATTTGAACTCAAGTTAATTACCAATTAGTGTGGTTAGTTTCAGGGGTAGAATTTAGTGATTTTTCACTTGCATAGAACACCCAGAGTGTTCATTACATGACGTGCCCTTCTTAATTTAATGCCCATCATTCATTTACCCCACCCCCCTCCGCACCTCCCCTGAGCAACTCTCAGTTTGTTCCCCAGAGATAGGAGTCTCTTGCGGTGTGCCTCCCTGTCTGATTGCTTGATCAATGTCTGTCTCTGCACCATAAGCTTCAGGAGACTGGGTTCCTTGTTTGGTTTTGTTAATAATCATTGTCCCTGTACCAACCATATTTCTGGCTCAATAAAAATGTGAATGAATCATGGATGGATGGATGGATGAATAAACAAAAGTAATGAGTAAGTTTTTTGTCCTTCAGATTCAAAGAATAGTATTAAATCAAAGTATAGTTTGAAGAGGGTGAATGGGTCCAATTGGGCCATTCAGACACGTGACTCTGATGCTATAATTTAAGGATAGATTTTTTATTTTTTTTCTTTTTTGTTTAATAGTAAATTTATTTTTTATTGATGTTCAATTTACCAACATACAGAATAACACCCTGTGCTCATCCCGTCAAGTGCCCCCCTCAGTGCCCGTCACCCATTCACCCCCACCCCCCACCCTCCTCCCCTTCCATCACCCCTAGTTCATTTCCCAGAGTTAGGAGTCTTTATGTTCTGTCTCCCTTTCTGATATTTCCCACACATTTCTTCTCCCTTCCCTTATATTCCCTTTCACTATTATTTATATTCCCCAAATGAATGAGAACATATGTTTGTCCTTCTCTGATTGACTTACTTCACTCAGCATCATACCCTCCAGTTCCATCCACGTTGAAGCAAATGGTGGGTATTTGTCATTTCTAATGGCTGAGGAATATTCCTTTTTTTTTTTTTTTAGGAATATTCCATTGTATACATAAACCACATCTTCTTTATCCATCATCTTTCGATGGACACCGAGGCTCCTTCCACAGTTTGGCTATTGTGGACATTGCTGCTAGAAACATCGGGGTGCAGGTGTCCTGGCTTTTCATTGCATCTGCATCTTTGGGGTAAATCCCCAACAGTGCAATTGCTGGGTCGTAGGGCAGGTCTATTTTTAACTCTTTGAGGAACCTCCACACAGTTTTCCAGAGTGGCTGCACCAATTCACATTCCCACCAACAGTGCCGGAGGGTTCCCCTTTCTCCACATCCTCTCCAACATTTGTGGTTTCCTGCCTTGTTAATTTTCCCCATTCTCACTGGTGTGAGGTGGGATCTCATTGTGGTTTTGATTTGTATTTCCCTGATGGCAAGTGATGCGGAGCATTTTCTCATGTGTGTGTTGGCCATGTCTATGTCTTCCTCTGTGAGATTTCTCTTCATGTCTTTTGCCCTTTTCATCATTGGATTATTTGTTTCTTTGGTGTTGAGTTTAATAAGTTCTTTATAGATCTTGGAAACTAGCCCTTTGTCTGATACGTCATTTGCAAATATCTTCTCCCATTCTGTAGGTTGTCTTTTAGTTCTGTTGACTGTATCCTTTGCTGTGCAAAAGCTTCTTATCTTGATGAAGTCCCAATAGTTCATTTTTGCTTTTGTTTCTTTTGCCTTCGTGGATGTATCTTGCAAGAAGTTACTGTGGCTGAGTTCAAGAAGGGTGTTGCCTGTGTTCTCCTCTAGGATTTTGATGGACTCTTGTCTCACATTTAGATCTTTCATCCATTTTGAGTTTACCTTTGTGTATGGTGAAAGAGAGTGGTCCAGTTTCATTATTCTGCATGTGGCTGTCCAATGTTCCCAGCACCATTTATTGAAGAGACTGTCTTTCTTCCAGTGGATAGTCTTTCCTTCTCTGTCGAATATTAGTTGACCATCGAGTTGAGGGTCCACTTTTGGATTCTCTATTCTGTTCCATTGAACTATGTGTCTCTTTTTGTGCCTGTACCACACTGGCTTGGTGAGCACAGCTTTGTTGCGCAGCCTGAAATCCGGCATTGTATTGCCCCCAGCTGTCGTTTTCTTTTCTAATATTCCCCTGGCCATTCACGGTCTTTTCTGATTCCACACAAATCTTAAAAAAATTTGTTCCAACTCTCTGAAGAAACTCCTTGGTATTTTGAGAGGGATTTCATTAAACATGTAAATTGCTCTGGGTCACGTTTATATTTTCCCAATATTCATTCTTCAGATCCATGAGCATGGAATATTTTTCCATATCTTTGTGTCTTCCTCAGTCTCTTTCAGACGTGTTCTGTCATTTTTTGGGTAGAGATCCTTTACCTCTTTGGTTAGGTTTATTACTAGGTAGCGCATGCTTTGGGGTGCCATAGTAAATGGGGTTTACTCCTTAATTTCTCTTTCTTCAGTCTCATCATTAGCGTTTAAAAAGGCCACTGATTTCTGTGCATTGATTTTCTACCCTGCCACACTGCCAAATTGTGGTATGAGTTCTAGCAATCTTTGGGTGGAGTCTTCTGGTTTTTCTATGTAGAGTATCATGTCATCGGCGAAGAGGGAGAGTTTGACTTCTTCTTTGCCAATTTGAATGTCTTTAATGTCTTTTTGTTGTCTGATTCCTGAGGCTAGGACTTCAAGTACTATGTTGTACTTGTTCCTGTCTTGTTCCTGATCTTAGGGGAAAGGCCCCCAGTGCTTCCCCATTGAGAATGATATTTGCTGTGGGCTTTTTGTAGATGGCATTTAAGATGCTGAGGAATGTTCCCTCTATCCCTACACTCTGAAGAGTTTTGATCAGGAATGGATGCTGTATTTTGTCAAAGGCTTTCTCTGCATCTCTTGAGAGGATCATCTGGTTCTTGTTTTTTCTCTTGCTGATATGACCAATCACATTGACTTTTTTTCGAGTGTTGATCCAGCCTTGTGTCCCGGGGATAAATCCTACTTGGTCACGGTGAATAATCTTCTTAATGTATTGTTGTATCCTATTGGCTAGTACCTTGCTGAGAATTTTTGCATCTATGTTCATCAGAGATATTGGTCTATATAATTCTCTTTTTTGGGGGGGGGTCTTTGTCTGGTTTTGGAATTAAGGTGATGCTGGCCTCCAAGAATGAGTTTGGAAGTACTCCAACTCTTCCTATCTTTCCGAACAGCCATAGTAGAAGAGGTATGATTTCTTCTTTAAACGTTTGATGGCATTCCCCAGGGAAGCCATCTGGCCCTGGACTTTTGTGTCTTGGGAGGTTTTTGATGACTGCTTCAATTTCCTCCCTTGTTATTGGCCTGTTCAGGTTTTGTATTTCTTCCTGTTCCAGTTTTGGTAGTTTGTGGTTTTCCAGAAATGTGTCCATTTCTTGTAGATTGCCTAATTTATTGGCGTATAGCTGCTCATAATATGTTTTTAAAATCATTTGAATCTCCTTCGTGTTGGTAGTGATCTCTCCTGTCTCATTCATGATTTTATTAACTTGAGTCTACTCTCTCTTCTTTTTAATAAGGCTGGCTCATGGTTTATCGATCTTATTAATTCTTTCAGAGAACCAATTCCTGGTTTTGTTGATCTGTTCCACAGTTTTTCTGGTCTCTATATTCATTGAGTTCTGCTTGAATCTTTATTAACTTCTTCTGCTTGGAATAGGATCTGTTTGCTGTTTTTTCTCTAGCTCCTTTAGGTGCAAGGTTAGCTTTTGTATTTGAGTTCTTTCCAGTTTTTGGATGGCTGCTTGTATTGTGATGTATTTCCCCCTCAGAACTGCTTTTGCTGTATCCTAAATATTTTGAATGGTTGTATCTTCATTAGTTTCCATGAATCCTTTTAATTCTTCCTTAATTTCCTGGTTGACCCTTTCACCTTTTAGCAGGATGGTTCTTAACCTCCACGTGTTTGAAATCCTTCCAAACTTCTTCTTGTGATTTAGTTCTAATTTCAAGGCATTATGGTCTGAGAATATGCAGGGATGATCCCAATCTTTTGGTATCAGTTAAGACCTGATTTGTGACCCAGTATGTGGTCTCTTCTGGAGAAAGTTCCATGTGCACTTGAGAAGAATGTGTATTCAGTTGCGTTTGGATGTAAAGTTCTGTAGATATCTGTGAAATCCATCTGGCCCAGTGTATCATTTACAGCTCTCGTTTCTTTGGAGATGTGCTTAGACGACCTATCGAGTGTAGAAAGTGCTACATTGAAGTCATCAAGTATAAGTGTATTGTTATCTAAGTATGTCTTAACTTTGTTATTAATTGATTATTATATTTGGCAGCTCCCACATTTGGGGCATATATATTGATGATTGTTAAGTGATCTTCTTGGATAGGTCCTTTAAGTATGATATAGTGTCCCTCACTCACTACAGTCTTCGGGATAAACTTTAGTTTCTCTATATAAGGATGGCCACCTCTGCTTTCTTTGAGGACCATTTGAATGGTACATGGTTCTCCAACCTTTTATTTCCAGGCTGTAGGTGTCCTTCTGTCTAAAATGAGTCTCTTGTAGACAGCAAATAGATGGGTCCTGCTTTTTTATCCAGTCTGAAACCCTGCGCCTTTGATGGGGTCATTAAGCCCATTCACATTCAGAGTTACTAATGAAAGATATGATTTTAGTGTCATCATGATACCTATTCAGTCCCTGTTTTTGTGGATTGTTCCATTGGACTTCCTCTTAAAAAGGAATTTTATGAGTCTCCCTTAAAATTTCTTGCAGAGCTGGTTTGGTGGTCACATATTCTTTCAGTTCCTGCCTGTCTTGGAAGCTCTTTATCTTTCCTTCCATTTTGAATGAGAGCATTGCTGGATAAAGTATTCTTGGCTGCATGTTCTTCTTATTCAGGACCCTGAATATATCCTGTCAGCCCTTTCTGGCCTGCCAGGTCTCTGTGGAAAGGTCTGCTGTTAATCTAATATTTCTCCCCATAAAAGTTAGAGATTTCTTATCTCTTGCTGCTTAAAGGATCTTCTCTTTATCTTTCAAATTTGCATGCTGCACTATTAATTGTTGAGGTGTTGACTGCTTTTATTTATTTTTGGGGGCAGATCTCTCTATTTTCTGGATCTGAATACCTGTTTCCCTTCCCAGATTAGGAAAGTTTTCAGCTATGATTTGTTCAAATACATATTCTGGACCTCTAGCCCTTTCAGGCCCTCAGGAACCCCAATTGTATGTAGATTTTTCTTCCTCAGACTGTCATTTATTTCCCTTAATCTATCCTCATGATCTTTTAATTGTTTGTCACTTTTTCCTCAGTTTCCCTCTTTGGCATCAACTTTTCTTCTATATCACTCACTCGTTCTTCCACCTCATTAACCCTCGTCGTTAGGACCTCTGGTTTGCATTGCATCTCATTTAATTGATTTTTAATTTCTGCCTGATTAGATCTAAATTCTGCAGTCATGAAGTCTCTTGAGTCTTTATGCTTTTTTCTAGAGCCACCAGTAGCTGTATAATAGTGCTTCTGAATTAGCTTTCTGACATTGAATTGTAATCCGGATTTTGTAACTCTGTAGGAGAGAGGACTGTTTCTGATTCTTTCTTTTGAAGTGAGTTTTTCCTTCAAGTCATTTTGCTCAGTACACAGTGGCCAAAAAAAAAAGTTGTATTGGGAAAAGGAGAGAAAGAGAGAAGATAAAGAAGAAAAGAAAAAGGAAAACAAAGGGGAAAAAAGGAAAAAAGAGAAGAAAAGAAAAAAGGGGGGAAGCAACAGAAATCAAAAAACAAGGAGGAGTATCCTGTGATTCTGTATACTGTAAATCCCTTGACTTCCCCTGGAAATTTCCAGTGCTGCTTGGTCAATATTTTTTTTTCCGCCTGTATGCAGGAGTGTCCTTCCTGTCCTGTGCCCTCCTGGCTTCTGCCAGTCCTGGGGGGAGCCGATGAACCTTGGGCTGTGTCCCTGGCACCCAGCGCTCCCAGGCTTCTGCTGCTAGAATCACACTCCTGCCCCTGGAGCCCACTCCACGCACAGCCTGTGCCGGAGCCAACCCCACTGCTCCCAGGGCTGCTCAGCCCCCGCCATCTAGAATGCACTGAGTACTGTAGCTGAGCCTCTCCCATGTTTCTGGAAAGGATTTGTAGGGAAGCTTTGGAACAGGACTTGACAGTGTAGCTTTCTTCTTGGTTCCCGGGCTCCCTTGATATGTTGCCTGACCCTCTCCTGGAGCCAGAAATAGGACTGAAGCCAACAGCTCCCGAGTGCTCAGTCCCTACATTTGGGCTTCCTTCCTCGCTCACTACCTGAGATGCCCAACTGCATGTCAGGTGAGTTAGGAGATTCTTGTGTCCTTGCCCTTCCCCTTCTGTGATGTAGCAGTTCTCTCTGCTTATTATTCTTCGGTTTTTTCACCATCACCCAAATCATCAGCCCCTTTGGTCCTGTATTCTCTCCTGTACTATTATCCCCATCATATTCTGCTTGTGCTTCCTTGGCCCAATATCCATATCCTTGCGTACTTCACCCAACCATCCTTTACATTCCTTAAGAGGTCCAGCTGCATGCCTGGAAAACTTCCTGTTTCCTTATATGGTTTCTTCATTTCCTGTTTCTTGAATCTCCTGGCTTGAACTGTAACCTGGATTTTCCATGAAAATACTGCTTCCTTTGCATATGTCTTAAATAGGGACCATTTCTCCCAGACTCTACAGTTCTTTGAGGTGGGGATGTAGAGTATTTTCCTTCTTTCTTCTGACTCCTTGAAACCATTTTTCCTGTCCTCCAATTAGAAAATCTCTTGTCCCATAGAAACTTTGCTACTCAGCATTTTCCTGACACTTCTGATATGGATACCTTTTTTTCTGTGAATAATTTGCGCTAATCTCAAAGTCTTAGTCTTGAGTCCATCATTGTTTTAAAAAAAATTTTATTTATTTGAGAAAGTTAGCAAGAGAGAGAGATTGAAAGAGAGAGAGAGGGAAGGAGGGAGGGAGAGGAAGAACAAGAAGAAAGAAGAAGAAGAAGGAGATGACAAAGATGAAGACGAAGAAGAAGAAGAAAGAAGAAGAAGAAAGAAGAAGAAGAAGAAGAAGAAGAAGAAGAAGAAGAAGAAGAAGAAGAAGAAGAAGAAGGAGGAGGAGAAGGAGGAGGAAGAGGAAGAAGAAGAAGGAGGAAAAAGAAGATGAAGAAGAAGGAGGAGGAGGAGGAGGAGAAGGAGGAGGAAGAGGAAGAAGAAGAAGGAAGAACAGGAAGGAAGAAGAAGAAGAAGGAGGAAGAAAAAGGAGGAGGAAGAAGGAAGAACAAAGAAGAAAGAAGAAAAAGAAGAAAGAAGAAAGAAGATATTAGAAAGAAAAAAGAAAAGAAAGAAACAGCTGCAGGAGGGACAGAGGGAGAAGTAGAAGCCGATTTCCCACTAGTTGTGGAGTCTGACATGGGGCTAGATACCAGGACTCCAGGATCAGGATCTGGAGCAAAGGCAGATGCTCAATACACTGAGCAACCCAGGGACCCCTTGAGTCCTTCGTCTTGAGTGATGTCAGTGTCCATGTAGATGGTCCCATCAGATCCATAGTGTCCATGTAGATTCAATGCTTTGGCTTCTCCTTTGATTTCCTTATCAATAATATCCACCCATCCATTGAACTTCAGCTGCTTGTGGCCTACCTGGTCTTTTCCAGGACCCAAGAATTATCCCACATCTGAAATCATGTATTCATACATTGCATTTTCTGGCTACTACTTCCTGAACTTACACTGTAATCACTGAATTGTTCCTACTTCACTGGGGCCTACAACCACTGACTCTTACTTTCTTCTGATTAATTCTGATTCCTGTTATCTTGTTTTCTCTCCTCACCCACTTCAGAATCTATGATTCATAATTTCATTGAATTTCTTACCATTGTCTATGCTCTCTTGCCAGATCTTTTTATTCTGCTTTCCTGGACGGAAAGTCCCCAGTATGAGAGATTCCAACAATTTGACTTTCTGATGTTGATGAATGCTGCTGAAAAAACAATTTCATGCAACCAGGAAGATACAAAACAATACCCATAATTCTCAATACCTGGAAGACTATTCGTGGTGATGTTTTTTATGAGAGTTAGAGAAATATGTGAGACAACCTTAATGCACAAAAATGAGGATTCAGGCAAATTATGGTGCAGCCAATCCTAGATAATGAAAAGGAAATGTCCAGATGTAAAAAATAAGGATCGATAATAAGCACTTGAGGTGATGTTAATGGCAGTCTAGGATGGGGTGGTGTGCAGATTATTAAATTTGGCTAGGGGCTTAGGTTTTGCTGCTTATCTGGGACAAAACAACTATCATCACAAAGAATTGGAAAGGTCTCTGACTGGGATCTGAGTTAACAGAAGTTTCCCTTGAGATGTTAAAATCCTGTGCCTGGGATGCCTGGGTGGCTCAACACCTGTGCATCTGCCTTTGGATCAGGGGTTGATCCTGGGGACATGGGATTGAGTCCCGCATCGGGCTCCCTGCAAGGAGTCTGCTTCTCCCTCCCTGTGTCACTGCCTTTCTCTGTGTCTCTCGTGGGGAAATAAAATCTTCAAACAAAATCAGAGAAATCCTGTGCCTACCGCTTGCCCCAGTTTTGAGTCCAAAATGTGAACTGTGTTATATAGAAATCCACAGCCAAGAATGAAACTGGTTTTAGGTCAGTGTTACCTCTGAGATGTTAGATACAAAATCTATCATGCTGTAGGAACACCACCATGGTCCAGGTCACAAGGAAAGCCCTGCTGAAGATGAGTTCACAATCCAAAATTAGAAAACACACGAGCAAACAATCCACGTGAGGGATGGTCAACAGGTATAAAAAAGGGCATATTTACACAAACACTTCACCAACACTTTCATGTGATTAAAGGCATAGAACAAGAAATTGAAATTCTATTAAAAATACAAGATACTGCAGAACAGATGCCAAAACAAGCAAACAACAAAACCAACCCCAGAATGAGAAATAGAGTCACTGAAATAAAGAACTCAGTGGGAAGTATGCACTTCAGATGGACACTACGTACTTTTGAAAGATTTTATATATTGAGTCATGAGAGACACACAGAGAGACAGGGAGAGACAGGGGCAGGGGGAGAAGCAGGCTCCATGCGGGGAGCCCGATGTGGGGTTCGACCCTGGGACTCCAGGCTCATGCATGCCCTGGCCCGAAGGCAGGTGCTAAACTGCCGGGCCACCCAGGGATTCCCAAGATGAAGGACTTGAGCCAGGGCGTGCGGGCAGAAGAATGTGAGACTCCACAACGGAAAGGTCAGACTGACGCTGGAAAGTCATCTTTATTTATCCACACAGCCCACAGGCTGGGTTTCAGGGACGAGGCCGAGGTGGGCGCTGAATACGACGCGTGGCGATCATCTTCTCGCCAGCTCCACACTGTAGCCTTGTGGGGCGCGATGTCACTGTGCACCCCGACACGGTTCAGCCTGCGCTCGTCACGTTCCGGGCTGACCCAGAGAGGAGATCGGGGGCATCAGAAAGCAGCCCCCGGGGAGGGAGGGCGACCTGGGTTCAGAGTCCGCGGGACCTGGGCCAGCGCACCCCAGGGGCTCGCACACGTTCCTGGGATGAAAGGATGGACGTGGTCGACGTGGTTACACGGAGAAGCAACAGCGACCGCTGACACGTACGACTTAGAGAAGTTGTAAGATCAACCTTCACAATTGCCTGAAAGGATACATTTTTTCCTCAAATTTACCAGGAGGGCAGAAGTTGGAGGTATTTGAGTGTGGCTTCCCCAGTGTCCCCACGCTGGGACTGGGGTTGTCTGCGTGTCCCGGGGAGGTCAGCTCTGGGCCGGGGGGGGGAGGGCACGGAGCCCAAAGCTCCACTGGGGCTGATGGAGCTCTCTCAGGCTCAGCAACCCTTGTGGGGGTGGGGCTTCCCTGCTCGACCCTTGGGTCTCCCAGTCTGCCCTCCCCGGGGTGCCGGCCCACAGACAAGGAGAAGCTGGAGCAAATGAGCAGCTGTTTCCTACGCGCTTCCTTCCTCCCTCTCTCCTCCTTCCTTCCCTGCCTCCCTCCTCCCTTCCTGCCCTCCCTTCTTCCTCCACCCTTCCTTTCTCTTGCCTGCCCTTCGAACCCCCTCCCTCCCTCCCTTCCTTCATTAGAACTGAGCTATTCACCCCAATCCCCCTGCAGCCGCCCTGTGGCAGAGACACCTGCCCTAGACAGGAGCTGTAGAAAGGGGTAGGAAGGCCGGGCCACGCGGTAGAAAGGCAGAAAGGCAAGAGCGGAGGATGTGGGCCGTCCTTGGGAAGGCTGCACCCACAGCAGAGGAAGACAACTGGGATCAAACCAAGGGGCCGGGACAAGCCCGTGACTGGTCTGTGGCCGGGCTCTGAGCTCTCCTTTCCATTCCTCCTCAGGCCCCACAGCCCCAAAGGGCGGTCGCTGGGATCTGAACTCAAGCTGTCTGGCTCCAGAGCCACCATGTTCCATTGATGATGGAATCGGGCTGAATGGTGGGGGGCAGGAGGCACTCAATGACCCAGAGGAACACGGGCAAGGTGCCCTAATCTGCCGGGTGGAGGGCACGGGGTGCACGTTCCTTAACGGGACCTTATAAGCAGGGGACTCCTGGCTGCTCCCGAAGGATGAGCAGGACCTCCCCGAGGAGTAGAGGCTGGGCGTCAGGAGGAGGCTGAGGAGCAGGAAGCCCAAGGAGATGGGGGGGGGGGGCGTGTGCGTGCCAGAACTCGGTGCCTTGGAGGGAGGGAAGGAAGTTCTGAGCCAGCTGAGCATCAGCGTCTCCAGCTTCACCTCAGGGGCAGAAGGCCCGGATGGCCTAGAAGCCACGTGTCCAGAAGACACGACGACTTGAGGAGAAGCCCAAGAGGAAAGCCAGTCGTGTTGCTCCTCTGGACGTTGCCGGCTTTGCTAAGCAAGGCCCAGCGCCCAGACCCCGGGATGGAAAAGCCCGGCACATCTGACTGCTTCAAAACGGAAACCTTCCGTGTGACGAGGACGGGAGCAACACGAGAGACAAGTGTGGCAGGAAGCTCTTGGGAACGTCTGAGCACCAGAAGCCCCATGTCATCTCGGGAGGGACTGTGCTGACGATTGCGTTTCCCGGGCTCCTCACCACTCCTGGGGCCTCTCCCATCCAAAGGGGGTGTGCGTTTTGCTGTGGGCTAGGCCTGCTCTGGGCACCGTGCACACACCACCTCATGCTGTACTGTCTCCATTTTTGCTCCCCTGCGGAAACGCGATCACTAAAGACCTTGGATGACTCCCCCAAGGTCACACAGCTAGTAAGGGGTAGCCAGGGTTCAAAGCCAGGCGGTCTGGCCTCCTCCACCGTTCTCTTAGCCACAGCCTCTGTTGCCCCTGGGCCTCCCCAAGGCAAGGAGCCACGCTCACCTAGGCCTCGGAGTCCCGTCCAGTTTCTGGGCTTTCTGTTTGCGTGTCTGGGTATCTCTTCCATGGCCCCTGAGCGGCCTGGTGGATAAGACTTAGGAACCTGGCTGGGAGAAGAGGCATGAGTCATGAGGGAAGCAGGCCTTGGGGCCGAGAATTCCTGGGTCCTTTGGCCCGGCCTCAGCAGCTGGCCTCAGGGGCCTGCCAAGGCCCTGCGACCCTCATCTCGCAACACATACCTGTTGAGCACAGTCTCTGTGCCAGGCTCTCTCCTGGACCCCGCAAGTAGAGCAGAGCGTGGCAGGCACGGTCCCTGCTCTCCTGGAGCTGGTGGTCTGGCTGGGGGGACAGAGAACACACTACACAAGGGGACAAGCGAACCCAATGGTGAGGTACAGGCAGGGCTGGCAACTCTAGACCGGGACCGGGAGGGGAGGCCTCTCCCGATGCCAAGCAGCAGCCAGCCTCAGGCAGAGGCAGACAGAAGCACCGGACAGGAAGCAAGAGCCAAGGCACTGAGGCAGGAGCAAGCGGGGCCAATGTGGCCATGACGGAGTGCGGGGGAGGGTTGTAAGAGGCCACATCCTCCCTCCTGCAAGAGCTGGGGCTGCCAAGCCCACGCGTGCCTGTCACTCCCTACTTTAAAATCCAGTGCAGGGATCCCTGGGTGGCGCAGCGGTTTGGCGCCTGCCTTTGGCCCAGGGCGCGATCCTGGAGACCTGGGATCGAATCCCATATCAGGCTCCTGGTGCATGGAGCCTGCTTCTCCCTCCGCCTGTGTCTCTGCCTCTCTCTGTCTCTGTGACTATCATAAATAAGTAAAAATTTTAAAAAAATAAAATAAAATAAATAAAATCCAGTGCAAATTTTATACCTTACAGCGCATCTCCAGTGCTCAATAGCCATTGATGACCAGAGCGATCCTACCCCATTTGTTTTGGCTCTTTCACATTTAGATGTATTTTTCACCTGAAGTGGAGTTTTGAGTGTGCTTATGTCGTAGGAATCTAGCTTAATTTTTTTTCCCTATAAGTATCCAATTGACCAAGAACCAATGTGTTGCAAACACACAGTCCATCCGCATCGTTCTGCTATGATACTTTTGTCTTCAGTCAAGTGTCCACGTAGGTGTGAACCTGGGTCTGGACTCTTCTTGCCACTTGTCTATTTGTTTATGCTGGCACTACTACTATGCGATCTTAATTACTACAATTTTTGTGATAAGTCCTGGTGTCTGGCAGGAAAATTACTCCTACCAGTTCTTAAGGGAGTCTTGGATATTCTTGGGTCTTTGGCCTGTCCATGCAAATGATAATCAGCTTGTCAAGTTTCCAAATATATGCGTTAGAATTTTGATTGAGATTCCACTGAATCTGTATATTGGTTTAAGAGAACTTCAAATATATATAATAGATACATATATATTATATTAACTATCATGTTAATTATGTTAATTTATTATAATGAATGTAATACACACACACACACACACACACACACACATACACACACGCCATAAGTTTATCTGATGCTATCATCTGGAGAGGATATGGATGTGTCCTTGCCTTCTAGGTTTGGTACCTGCCATTTTCTGGGATCCAGAGGTTCAACCCTCAGAGCTTTGATGACAAGATAATGGGAGGTGCCCCCCCCCACCCCGCACCTTTCTGCAGGAGGCATTTCTCAGAGACAGAAAATCCCTAGTACGCTTCTACAAGTCCTAGGGTACATGACAATAGAGTCTTGGGGGAAGCAGACCAAGGAACCTTGAATCCTTGTATGTCTACAATAGGGGTCTTGGTGCTCCTGGTTGGGTGGGGGGGTGGGGGGGGG
>NC_054827.1:45720310-45729462 GCF_018345385.1 Vulpes lagopus | reverse complement strand
ACCATTTGCTTCGACATGGATGGAACCGGAGGGTATTCTGCTGAGTGAAATGAGACAATCGGAGAAGGACAAACCTTATATGGTCTCATTCATTTGGGGACTATAAAAAATAGTGAAAGGGAATAAAGGGGAAAGGAGAAAAAAATGAGTGGGAAATATCAGGGAGGGAGACAGAACATGAGAGACTCCTAACTCTGGGAAACGAACTAGGGGTGGTGGAAGGTGAGATGGTTGAGGGGTGGGGGGGACTAGGTGATGGGCACTGAGGGGGGCACTTGATGGGATGAGCACTGGGTGTTATGCTATATGTTGGCAAATTGAACACCAATAAAATATAAATTTATAAATAAAAAATTTTTTTTCAAAATGAAATCAATATGGTAAGAATTCTGGGGTCTCAACCGGAATTTATCTGAGTCCAAATATCTTAAAAAGATCTCTTTTGGGGAACTACTTTTATTTTCAGACAGCCTGTGGCCGATCTCAGATGGAAGTGCGATAGCTCCCAGGACCAATAATTTGTCAAGTGCCAAAACCTGTGCAATGCAATGGCATTCTGTCTTCTGCCAGCCTGATATTTGAAGCATATGAGTCTCCTGTCAGATCCTCCAGATTTGCACTGAATGTGATCCAGTATTTCCTGACAGTCTATGTGAGATAGAGGATTTTGGAGGGAAACCATCTAGGATCTGTCAAACACTCTTGTTTTCCTAGATTTTCTAATCTTTATCACCAGAAAGCAATGTGCCTGGAGCATATTTTCCAAAATCTCCTGGGTATGTATAAACTATCTTCTGTTAGCCTTGCTGCAAAAGTTAGCTGAGGGTATTCTAAAAGACATGGTCTTGGAAAGTGTATTTATCTGCAGATGATGTACCGCATCTTCCAGTTTACTTCTTACAGAACTAAGTGGAAGAGATAAAAGAACTGCCCCTTAAAGTCATTCATACTAGGATTCAAATTCAAGAAAAAAATAGAGTCGGGGAAGGGGGAATAAGCTGTCGATGATGGTCCTGGCTACACCCTTCATTGACTGATTAAATAAATCATTTTGCTGTATCGACTGATGTCAGACTTAGTGGTAGTAGGTCCAGCCACACAGTGATGAATGGGATAGGCTGCAGAGGCCAACAGCACTAGATTGTTCCCTGATCGAAGGAGCGCCACTGACTAGAAGAACTGTGGCCCCTACGGACTGGCAAGGGAGATATATGGTAGCCTACAGTGAGGTCTGTCCATTAAGGGAAAAAAAAAGCTTTTTATCTCATTTTTCCCCTTGTTTTTTGCAAGATTTATTTATTATCCTCTTGTTTTTACAAAAGATTTATTTATTTTTTAGAGAGACAGAAAAAGAGATAGAGAGCATGAGGGGGAGAGGGAGGAGGAGAGAACCTCAAGCAGATGTCCCACTGAGCTCAGAGCCTGATTTGGGGCTTGATCCCAGGACCCCAAAATTGTGACCCAAGCAGAAACCAAGAGTCGGTTGCTCAACCCACTGAGCTACCCAGGGACCTCAAAAATTAAATTTTAACCCTGGGATTCCAATCTGAAGGATAGACCATGGAACCTAATTCAAGTCATCATTTTCTCAATTCTTTTAGGAGGGTCGATAGCTAACGTCCTAGAAGCATAGGGGAGAAGTTAAGTCATTGCTTATGATGCAGGTGTGGGGGCAGGAGGGCTTAATTTTCTCATGAAATCCTGGTTGAGGAATTAGAATGAAAAAATATGAAATTATCCAAAGGGTAACTGGAAAGTTAGAAGCGAAACACATGATGAGACAGAAATACTACTTACTGCGGACTAGGACCTGTTCTAAGTGCAATACGTGTGTTAACTCATTTAATCCTAGCAAGTGGTTTCATTATTGTCCTATTCATTGATGGGAAACCAAGGCACAAAGTGGTTAAATAACTTGTTTGAAGCTAATAACTGGTAAAACTGGGGTTTACACCCAGGACCTATGGATTTAGGGACTGAGGTGTGTAACCTGAAGAGTAGCTGAGCCATATGAGTGGCAGGAGTGGGTCTTTGTCCGAGCATGGGGAGAGGTAACCTGCCATTGGCCACAAGTGTCCCTAAATGTACTCCTTGTACCTACAAGAAATGCAAAGTCCTGACCACCCTCTATCTGGGGCCACCCCTCAGGATTGTATTTGTCCTGAGTAACTTTGAGGGATGAGGAGACGTTTCCTCCTAGACACAGAGCCGGCCTGTCTGCTCTTGCTCTAAAACTCAGTTTTCCTCTCTGGGAACACACTCATGAGTGTACAGGCTGCATGCTGAGGTCTTTGCGATGTTCCTGTGGAACGAGGTAGGCATGAGAACCAACATGAACCGACCTGAAGCTCTGGATGCTTCTGCCATGGGTAACCAAGTCTTAGGCCACTGACCCAGAAGCCTTGTGTCTTCTGCTGGCATCTGTGAAACAGGAACAGGCTAGCTTGTCACCTTCAGGTAGCGAAAAATCCCAAACCATGCTGTTTCTGACACACAGATGGCAGTTATAGAGCAGAGGGACTATGCTCACCTCTGAGCTTCCTTCCCTACTCACCATCCATTGGTCCAAGGGAGCATCATCCCAGTTCTCAGCGATATGGACAGAGATGGGATGCAGAAAGTACAGAGAGGCCGCAGGAAGGTAACAGAGACAAACACATTTTTCTTAAAGTGGTTCTGCTGTTTATGAACAAAACGGCAGGAAGCACACTGGAAGTGTGTGTGCTTCCTTTCATAGTTCCCAGCAAAAGTGACTTCATCCCGGTGATTTTTTGATTCCCTTCTATTTTCATCTCTCATTTTTATGCCTTCTCTATACTTCATCACGGGTCAGAAAGTTTATAGTCATACAAAATCATTTTTCCCCTTGTTTTTTGCAAGATCATGCCGAAACTCAGTGACCCAGGACAGAGCTAGTTTTTAGATAAATCCCTCCCTCCGACATCACTTTATGTAGTCCTGCCTCAGTAAGCAATCTAGGCTCTGGAAGGTATTACCATTTCGCTAAATCTATTAAGTTTCCACTGCTAAGAGACATCTTTACTATACAACATGTCAGTTACACTCAACCCAGAATTCTTTCCTCGAATCCCCACTGTGTGAAATACATGAAGTACCCTCTTCCTCTTTTCTTCTTCTCCTCCTCCTCCTCCTCCTCCTTCTCCTTCTTTTTTGAACCTTCTCTTGACTTTTTCAGTTAACTGGGAAGGAGTTCAACTGTTTTTGCACTTTTCTCAAGCCACCAAGAGTGACAAGTGTTACAAATGTCGACTTTCCCCCCCCCTTGTAATGATAAGAATTCATAAACAGTTGAGAAAAGTTGGTGAGATTTCCAGGATAGGGCACTTGGAGGAAACCAAACTAGGAACACTACATTTTTTTTCAGGTTGAATTTGCCCTTCGGTCAAAATACAAACTTCTCTTAACATGAGCTGAGGTTATTTACCTGAAAAAATCCTACTTCTGAAAGGTACCAATGCAGCTAGAAGGGGACATCCATCATTTATATAATTACAACTTATTATTTCCCTTTACATGTTATCCTCTGAAATAATGAGCCCTGCTTTGGAAACAACCTCCTAGAATCCTTTTCAGGAAATCTTGACCCCCACCCCCATATTACAGGTGGGACAGTTAAATCAAAGTGTCTTTACATAGTGATATTTTTCAATGACTCAATTGAGAGTCATAGAAAATCACCCAAGTAACAATCAAAACCTCACATTTAATGTTTAACACATGTTAAAACATTGCAATGTTTTATGTTAATACACTTAAAACATGTTAGAGATTATATTCTAAATTGACAGTTGCTCAGCACCTATTAACATTTTGGTTGCGAACAAAATACTTTCAGAGGATTGACTGACAGGTATGTATTTCATTCTTTTCTACTGGTTTTAAAATCTATTCTTAAAAAAAATTGATAAGCAAATAATTGACTCTACCTCAGCTCCCAGCCAGAGTCAGACAGTTTATGTTATTTTAATTTCAGTTCCATGGACTGGTTTGCCCTGGCTCTTGCCCACTAATGACTAGCTTTTCTTCCTGATGGCCAGCTATTCTGATCTATAGACATCGGTCTTATACTAGTTGCAGCCCTACATAGAAGCAGCCTACCTAGAATTTTCTGTTAGCTCCTAAAATTGCTTTAAGTTGTAATCCTTACAGAAAACTGTGGAGGCGGAGAAAATAAGGCCATTCCACGTTAAGTTCAGCGTTAGCACAGGTACGGCCATCCCAGGCCCTGGGAATCAGAGCTGAACTTGACATTACTTCAGTTACAGGAAAAAAAAAACCCAGCTTACAGCTTAATGCCCTAGAAAGGCCCATATTAGAATGAGAACAGAGCTCAAGGCCCTTGAAAGCCCCATATCAGAATGTAAACAGAACTTGAAAAATTCCTCCACCCCTTCTGGAGGTCCCCTAGACCAGCCCATAAAACTAAGCTGGAACCCACCTCGGGGTCCAAGTCCCTGCTCCCCTGTGTCGGGTATACTTGGACCCAAGCTCGAACTTCTAAATAAACCCTCGTGTGTTTGCTTCGGTGTCGGCTCCTTGGTGGCTTTCTCGGATATGAAATCTTGGGCACAACAAAAACCACTTATGTGATGTCAATATCTGTATCAATAAATCGCTTTTTCTATCAAGAAAAAAAAATCTATCCTTAAGTTACAGCATCAGAGACACGTGTCTGCATGGCCTCAATTGGACCCAGTCACCCTCCTCAAACTATACTTTGATTTAATACTATTCTTTGAATCTGGACAAAAAACTTACTCATTACTTTTGTTTATTCATCCATCCATCCATCCATCCATCCATGATTCATTCACATTTTTATTGAGCCAGAAATATGGTTGGTACAGGGAAAATGATTATTAACAAAACCAAACAAGGAACCCAGTCTCCTGAAGCTTATGGTGCAGAGACAGACATTGATCAAGCAATCAGACAGGGAGGCACACCGCAAGAGACTCTTATCTCTGGGGAACAAACTGAGAGTTGCTCAGGGGAGGTGCGGAGGGGGGTGGGGTAAATGAATGATGGGCATTAAATTAAGAAGGGCACGTCATGTAATGAACACTCTGGGTGTTCTATGCAAGTGAAAAATCACTAAATTCTACCCCTGAAACTAATACTACACTAATTGGTAATTAACTTGAGTTCAAATCAAATCTTGAAAGAAAAAAAAATCACATGAATGAATTACAGAGAGTTACAAAGTGAGATAACTGTCCCGCAGCAGAGATAACTGGGTCTCAGAGGGCCCATGAAGGAGGAGCATGACTTTAATGGACTCCATCGAGGTGCAGTTTAGAGAGCATTCCGGGGCCAGAATATGTAGGACCCTGATTGTAACCTTTGGACTTTGATTTTTACTCTGAAAGTCTATGGCCATACCACCCATACCTCATACTTTGTTCAATTATTCAATAAGCTATTATCTTACGTAAAGCACTGTCTTCACCTCGTTGGGTAGAGCAGAGACGGAAAGATACAAAAGTTCCTGCTCTGGTGAAGCTCCTAGAGTGGGAAGCCGGTAATTAGAATACAAAGCATCATACTGCGTTTTAGAAAGAGACGTGTAGCAACGAAA
This sequence comes from Vulpes lagopus, assembly GCF_018345385.1. Lineage (NCBI taxonomy): Eukaryota > Metazoa > Chordata > Mammalia > Carnivora > Canidae > Vulpes > Vulpes lagopus. The sequence goes on along the minus strand of NC_054827.1, from coordinate 45,723,863 downwards.
AAAGGGAGCAGGACAACGGAAATGAGGCGTGCCACGGAGATGGGATTTACTTTGAATATTTGTTTGAATAAATGATCAATGTAGGCCTTCATGAACAGGTTACCTCTGGGAACAGACTTGAAGCAAGTGAAGGCTTTCTAAGAGAAACTCTAGACAAAGAATTTTCTAGGCAAGGGAACGAGCTAGAATGAGTCCAAGAGTGGACACTTGTATGGGTTTCTGAGAAACAGTAAAGGAAGATACAGAGTAGTCAGGAAGGCAGACATAGAGGTTGTGATAAAAGAGACAAGGAAGGGCAGACAGATCACATAGGCCTTTTGACCACCATCCTCACTTTGGCTTTTACAGTGACTGAGCTGGGTGAGCCTTCAAATGGTTTCAGAAGTGTTATAGGATCTTACTTTTGCTTTAAGTGGATCGAAATGGCTGCTCTGTGTAGAATCTTACAGCGGGGCATAGGGAAAGCCAGGAAAACCCCACAAAAGACTTCAGAAGAATTCAGGCAAGAGAAGATGGTCACTTGAATTAGGATCTAGCAGTGGAGATAATAGAAAACAGCTGGATTTTGGATCTATATTGAAGGTCGAGATAAAAGTTTTCTTTGCTGATGCACTGGATGGGGGTTTGAAAGACAGCAAGGAATTAAAGACAACTCTGAGGTCTGGGGGCTGAGTAACTGGGAAGACAGCCTTGCAATCAAGTCACAGGGGTGAAGACTACAGATGAATATTGTTTGGGTGGAGTTGGGTGAGATCATGTTTATTTGCAGAAATGAGAAGAGGTTAAATGAGTAGTTGGATATTACAATTCAGTGGGAGAATGATGAATGTGGGAGGTGTCCACCTATAAACAGCACTGAACGGCAGGACAGGAGATGATACCACTCCGGACCCGGACCCCGGAGTGGTGACTGTAAACAGAAAGGACCAGGGCCTGAGCCCTGGGGCACTTCAGTGTTCAAAGATCTGAGAAAAGAATTTTCTTCATAGCCCATTATGGATCTGAATATAATGAATCTGTTTTATTTTATTTTATTTTATTTATTTTATTTTTTTTGAATCTGTTTTAAAATGGGTGTTTTTTTTTTGTTTTTTTTTTGTTTTTTTTTTTTTTACTGGAAACTTAACCAGAAATTTTCTGAAGGGATAATGATTTTTCCTCATAGAAATTTTTAAAAAATCCCATAAAGGCCTCATGTTTTACTATTGTTAATAAACAAGTAATTGTCCAGTAAGAGAAGTCAAAATTCTTTGGTTAAAACCAAATTAACAATACCTACAGTTATGACACACAATATTCTAATTCTAAAGTTATTTCATCAGCGAGGTAATTAATTTTGAAATTATCTGGAGTCGAGTAATAGAACGAGAAGAACAAGACAGATACATCTATATCTATATCTATAGTCTTCTGAATGGTAGTAAAATACTGTGCAGCCATATTCTATTAGAAACTAGAGGAAAAAATAGCAAGGTTGTGCTTAATTGTAGATTCAGGTGTGTTCCAAACAACTCTGAAGGTCAATCCTGGTTCTAGATAATTCACTGACCTAAAGGAATTTCAGGAAGTTGGGGCGGGTTCAGGGTTAAAGGGAATTGAGGCAGGACCTCAAGGCAGCCACCACTGAATCAATGGGGGTAGAGCTACTGGAGAAGGCCAACTTGAATTCCTGCTCCCTGTGGTTCTGAAGCCGGAGGAGCATCTGAGGCATGGAAACCACCCCGCTGCATGCATGCCGCTCAAGTGAGGGCAGTTTTAATGGGCTCTGAGGGAGATCACTTTCCTTTTGGAACTCTGAGGTCTGGAGTTTGTACTACAACACTTCTTTGTGCTGTGTATGTCTCATCTGCTGGCGTGAGCTGAGACAGAGAGCAGATGTTTATTAGCAAGGGATTCCAAACTCTTAGCAATCCTTAAGCAATACCAAAACTATGTGGAATGTGATCTTAGTTTCTCAATTGTACAGTTATTTCTAAATATAATATCCTTCTAAGATTTTTTTTGTTCTTCTTGACTTCTATTCCTGTTCTTTAGGAAATATAATGAAGATGGCAGAAAAATAGGAGTAGTTTAGAGTCCCACGCGGCTGGAGTTGGGGCCTGGCGTGACCACTTAACTGGGTGTGAGAACAGGCACGTGGTCTAGGAACATAAACTCCCTAAGTATTAGTTTCTTCACCTGTAAAGTGGATTAATACTACTACGCTCTGGGTTAATTTAAAAACATAAAATAAAATAGCACATTCTAGTGCTTAGCAGAATGCTTTATACCTAGTAGGTACTCAATAAATCACAATCTTTTTTTTCTCCGTTGCTACCAATCAATCTGGGCCGCTGGGTCTCATTTTCATTCAAGACAATTTACTTTTTTATCAGTCTTAAATACTGACATTTTTGTGCACTCTATTATTTCTCAATCAACTCTACTGAGATGTCATTTACAAACAATAAAATGTACTGAATTTCACCTAGGGTAAATTTTAGTGAGTTTTGACAAATTTATACACCTGGGAACCACTACAACGATCAAAGAAACGACAAATACCCATCATTTGCTTCGACGTGGATGGAACCAGAGGGTATGATGCTGAGTGAAATAAGTCAATCGGAGAAGGACAAACATTATATGGTCTATTTCATTTGGGGAATATAAAAAATAGTGAAAGGGAATAAAGGGGAAAGGAGAAAAAATGAGTGGGAAATATCAGAAAGGGAGACAGAATATGAGAGACTCCTAACTCTGGGAAACGAAATAGGGGTGAGGAAAGTGGAGGAGGGCGGGGGGGGGGGGGTGAGTGGGTGACGGGCACTGAGGTGGGCACTTGACGGGATGAGCACTGGGTGTTATTCTACATGTTGACAAATTGAACACCAATAAAAAATAAATTTATAAAAAAATAATAAAAGGAAAAAAAAAGATGTAGGATCTTTACATTATTCCTATCATGTTTTCTCAGTCTTTTCCAAATCATTTTCTCACTTCAGCCCCAGGGGAAGGCAATCGTTGCTGTTTCCTGTCACTAAATCTTTATCTTTCTAGAGATTCATATAAATGGGAATTCTAGAGCATTTACTCTTCTGTAACAGGTTTTTATTTTCCATTTTTCATTATTTTCCTATTTCTGACGTTCGTTTGTGTGGTTGCGTGCATAAGCAGCTCATTCCTGCTTTACCGCTGCGAATTACTCCATTGTATAAACATAACACAACTTTTTAACCCTTTGCTTGCTAATAGACATTTGGATTATTTACAGTTTTCTGTTATTGTAAATGAATATCCTCTATGTGCAAGCATTTATGTGGTTTGGTCCTATATTTTGACCATATAAATCATTCGAAATCATAAACATTTGAATACCGTGGATCAAGATCACTTATGTACAAGTTTTTGTACATAAAAAGTATCTTTGTGCCTGCAGGGAAGGGGGAGCCGTCGGCAGCCCCAAGCGCTGCTCCTGAAGCTTCCTCCAGGAGTGGACTCAGGGAGGGGATCCCAGGCAGTGAGGTCACTTCTTTCACAACAGAGGCCAACAGAACTGGGAATCCCTGCACCC
>NC_054827.1:45700835-45720210 GCF_018345385.1 Vulpes lagopus | reverse complement strand
ATGCTTAGTGTGGAGCCTGCTTAAGACTCTCTCTTCCTCTTTTCCTTCTCTCCCTCCCAAAAAATGAAACCAGAAAAGATTCATTTTTACCAAATCAAGAGTTTCAATATATCGTGATAGATTTTAAAATGGAGTTAAAAATTCTGGAGTTGAAAAGCACAATAGTTGAAATGAAAAAAGTCTATATAAAAAAAGGGTTCTAGCATTGGATTTGATCAAGAGGAAAACTAATCCATGAACATAAAGACAAATCATTTGAAATGATCAGTCAAGGTTTATGGATGAGCCAAAGATGATCTTTGCATAGCAGACCTCTGTTTATTTTTTCACAGCAGGCAGAGACCTTTAACTCAAAAAACCACTGTTACCAACCTCAAATTTTTACACACTGAATTGATTTAAACATAGCCCAGATTGGTAGAGGTTAAGCCATTTATAGCTTAGCCATATCTTCTGGGCATATCCCATGAATCACCACCTGACATCTACTAGCAGTAGATAAGATAAATCATGAATATTAGTATCTCCAAGATCTGGTCATCCATTCATAATTCCTTGGCTCAGAGACTCCATATCCCGATGAGAGACATCATCTCCCTAAGTAAGCCCTTCTTCAATCCCTCTCCTCTGGGGAGTTCCTTTTCTATCCTCGCTTTCTGGGTGGTGGCCCAATACTGTTGCCACTGAAAGATATCCCGTGAGGGACCTCTCCATTCAATTAAGCTGTCAGCGTGCCATCCAAATAAGTCTCGTTGTGTGATTATATAATTATACATTATCGGCCCTATGCTGAAGTCCCTTGATCTCAGTACAACCGCCCAACACACATCCATGGGTCAGTGGAGATAATCCTACCAGAACCGGGCCTCCTCTGAGAAGGGAGTGTGTGCATAAATCTTAGGGATCCCAGCACTAGCAGAGGCCCCAGGACTGGCCCCTTCCTTCCTGGAGACACCCTGTGCGATTCCTGGCTGAGCCACCAGATGGGTCTCTAATAAAGTGGTTTCCCAGAATTTCAGTTCAATACAACTAGAGCTTGGGAGTAGGACATGTATTGCCTTAGTCAGACAATAGAATTGGTTGCTCATCATCCTCACACATGACTTGACAGTGTGTCTCTACCCTATCTGTACCATAGAATCATCGGAGGAGATTTTTTTTTAAATGATGTATCAGTTTCAACCAGGGATGTGCTCATTTACTTGGTCTCTAGCCCATGATTTTAGGATTTTGCTAGTTTGGCAAGAGCACAGGTCAGCTCAGGACTCCTTGGAGTATTTCCCCTTGATGTTTAAGTTCAGTCCTGGTTTTGGTTGAGGGAAAACATTTCCAAGCCTTGGGGCCGCAGCACGGGAATCCCTAGGGAAATCCCCTCTGTGAGAATGTGTATTTCACTCAGGGGGAAAGTACTTTGCACTAATTATTTAAACAAAACAAAACCGCTTAAGTGATGGCTGATAGGTTGAGGTATTTTATCCTACCGGAGCCCTGTTTTCTAGTCTGTGGAGGTTGGGTGGTGAACAGCCATGGTGCTATCTAAGGTGACTGGAGGATGCATAACCCAGGAATTACCTTAATGATAATATATAGACTGTGGTCACAGAATAAACTCTTTCTCCTACTCTTAGCTCAATTCAGAAGTTTGGAGACAAAATTCAAAGAGATTTCTGGAGATGGAGAGAGAAAAGCTGCCTGTCTCTCTGGCACCAGGTTGCTTCCAGTAGCAGAGACATAGCCTGAGGGCCACCGAAAATCTTTACTGGATATCTTTGATAGTGCCCGTCTGACCCCATCTGACCAGGGCCATGACCTTCTGAGAAACCTGGCAAGTGGGGCTGAAGGTCACCATTGTGCCACCGCCGGGGCATTAAGGCAGACAGACCGTGGTGATAGGAAGTTGGACTAAGTGGAGCTGAGTTGTATGGAAGGGGCCGTTGGAGAAAGGGGAGACTCAGAGTCCTGATGAGTCTCTAACCCACATGCCTGGAAGTACAGACCTGGATCTACAAAGAGAAAACTAGAATACCAACATGTAGCTTCTTTAGCAAGAGGTTTTATTTTTCAAATATTTTTCAGTGTTGATCTATAGTAAAAGTTAAACTTCTTAAAAAATGTTACTTTTAATATTACCAGATCATTTCACATTCCTATATTTTTGCCACATTTTTCATAAACTAAAGGACCAAAGGTTATCTTCTGCATAAGTGCTAAAAAGTGCTTTATTTTTTTAAAGGTTTTATTTCTAAGTAATCCCCACACCCAAGGTGGGGCTCGAAGCCACAACCCTGAGATCAAGAATCCCATGCACCACCACAGGAGCCAGCCAGGCACCCCAACAGTTAGATCTTATTTATTTTTAATTAATTTATTTTTTGTTGGAGTTCAATTTGCCAACATATAGCATAACACCCAGTGCTCATCCCATCAAGTGCCCCCCTCAGTGCCCGTCACCCCGTCGTCCTGTCACCGCCTACCTACCTCCCCTTCCACCACCCCTTGTTCGTTTCCCAGTTAGGTGTCTCTCATGTTCTGTCTCCCTTTCTGATATTTCCCACTCATTTTCTCTTTCCCCTTTATTTCCTTTCACTATCTTTTATATTCCCCCAATGAATGAGACCATATAATGTTTGTCCTTCTCCAATTGACTTACTTCACTCAGCATCATACCCTCCAGTTCCATCCATGTTGAAGCAGATGGTGGGTATTTGTCATTTCTAATGGCTGCGGAATGTTCCATTGTACACATAAACCACATCTTCTTTATCCATTCATCTTTCGATGGACACCGAGGCTCCTTCCACAGTTTGGCTCTTGTGGACATTGCTTGTTTTTTCTCTTGCAGATCTGATCAGTCACACGGAGTGTTTGATGAGTGTTGAACCAGCCTTGCGTCCCGGGGATAATTGCCACCTGGTCATGGTGAGTAACTTCTCAATGCACTTTTGGATCCTATTGGCTCGTATTTTGTGGAGAATGTTTGCATCCGTGTTCATCGGGAACATCGGTCTATAATTCTCCTTTCTGATGGGGTCTTTGGTTTTGGACTTAAGGTGATGCTGGCCTCATAGAACGAGTTTGGAAGCCTTCCCTCTCTTTCTGTCTTTCGGGACAGCTTTAGTAGAATAGGTATGGTTTCTTCTTTAAACGTTTGGTAGCATTCCCCAGGGAAGCCACCTGGCCCTGGACTTTTGTGTCTTGGGAGGTTTCTGATGATGACTGCTTCAATTTCCTCCCGGGTTACCGGCCTGTTCCGGTTTTCTATTTCTTCCTGTTCCAGTTTTGGTAGTTTGTGGTTTTCCAGAAATGTGTGTTTCTTCTAGATTGCCTAGTTTATTGGCATATAGCTGCTCATAATATAAATTTTTAAAAATCGTTTGTATTTCCTTGGTGTTGGTGGTGATCTCTCTTTTCTCATTCATGATTTTATTAATTTGAGTCCTTTATGCTTTTTCTCTAGAGTCACCAGTAGCTTTATAATAGTGCTTCTGTATTGGCTTTCTGACATTGAATTGTAGTCCAGATTTTGTAACTCTGTGGGAGAGAGGACTGTTTCTGATTCTTTCTTTTGAGGTGAGTTGTTCCTTCTAGTCATTAGGCTCAGTGCAGAGTGGACAAAAACAAGTTATACTGGAAAAAGGAACAAAAGAGAAAAAAAAGAAGAAACAAAAAAATAAAAAGGGGATGGGGAAACAACAGAAACAAACAGAAAAGAAAAAACAAGGGGGGAGTATCCTCTGATTCTATATACTGTAAATCCCTCAACTTCCCCTAGAACTTTCCAGTGCTGCTTGGTCAATAACTTGCTTCCCCTGTCCTTCCAGCTGGTCTTCTTGGGGAGGGGCATGCTGTGCTGGTTCTCAGGTGTGTGCTTCTGGGGGAGCTGCCCCACCCCCTGCCAGGTGCCCTGCTCAGTGGGAGCTGTTTATCCTGTGAGGCCCCTGCTCAGTCCCAGGCACAGGGGACACCAGGAGGAACAGCCACACTGGTGGCGGCCAGCTGTCCAGCCCTGGAGTCAGCTCCTGCCGTAACTACCACAGCTCCCAGTCTGCAGGGGCCTGGATGCTCCAGGGGTGGGGGGACGCCTATCCGCCCAGCTCAGGGCCGCCCGGTGGTAGGGGCGTCCTTGCTGTCCTGTGGCCTCCCAGCCTCCACCTGTCCTGAGAGGAGCATGGGATCTTGGGCAGTGTCCCCCAGCGCCCGGGGCTGCAGGGCCTGTGACACTGTGAATGGACCTAAAGTACCACGATGTACAATTGAAAAGCATCAGAGTCAATTTTGTGCCTTTAATTTATCTTTTATTACAAATAAAATTCATAAGCCATTATAGAGGTTAAAGAAAAACAAAATATAGAAACAGCGCAATGCCGGAGAGGGAAGCCTCCGTTGGGCTGCAGCCATCATGAGCCCCGCAGTAGGAGCTGGGGCGGCTCCCGAGGTGGTTCAGGGGGTTGCTCAGGGGTCAAAGCCAGTTGCTCCAGAGGCAGGTGGCAGCTCTGGCACTTTGGGGACCCTGACTGCAGGCGCCAGGGCCTACTCCTCCACTGGGTGGCTGAGGGTGCAGGTGGCTCCTCATCAGGGCGGGGAATCATAGGTGCCAAAACCACATTCATTGACTTGGACTCAGCAGCCAGCATCTCAGCTCAGGCCAAGCCCTCACCTCCAGCAGTCGGGACCGGCTCGGTCACCTCAGGCCCTGAAGGTGCAGCAGACCCCACAGTCGGGGCTGGGGCAGGCTCCTGAGGTGGGACAGGGTGTTGCTTGGGGGCCAAAGCTGTAGCCCCAAGAAGACAAAGTATCATCACCAGGACGGACTTTCCACGTCCCTCTCAAATCAAGGACACTCTTCCCACCGCTCAACGTGTGTGAGTGCAAGAGCCCTGGGAAGTCTCCCCAGACTGCAGCCCGTGGGGATGGGGTGTGAGCCTACCCAGTGCTCCTGGCCCAGCAGCACGGAGGCTTGATCTGTGTGGCCCACCCTGTCCCCAACTCGGCCACCCCAGTCCTCCTCACCTCCATCCTCAAACTCTGCTTGATGGAGGTTTATGAAACGCCGAAGGTAACACTCCGCACGACAGTCGAGCACTGAGCCTGGCACGTACTGCCCTGTGAATTTGAGCAGCTTTGTCAGGGCAGGAAATTCTGGGGGATCGTGGAAGTCCTCCTCATAGTACTCCAGCCAGATGGTCAGGAAGGAGGACATGGCGCTGGGGAGGGACAGGTGGGCAGAGGCGTCAGAAGACAGGGCTCCCTCACACAGAGGTGTCCCGGGGAAGCCCTGCAGGAACCGGGGCCCTCGGCCTCCCGTGCCGGGCTGTCGGAGGCCAGTGCTGCTCCTTGTCCACCTGCCACCTGGCGGTCTTACCTGCCACAGGCTTGCTCACTGAGGAGGGGCTGGCACGAAGCCTCTGTGCGTGGGAGCCCATGACCAGCGGTGTGACCATCACTGTCTTTCCCGGGGAACCTTCCCTCCTGTGGGTCTGCCCAGCTTCACTCAAGAGGGGCCCCCGGGGGGTGTCCTTCCACTGACTCTAATCTCCCACGGGCGGGGGCCGTCTGGTCCGTGAACCCTCGCTGGCTCTCCTGAGCACCTGCTGTGCACCCGGGTCCAGATGCCACCAGATTGGTGAGTGCGATGCTCCTCACACCCTCTGCTCTGGGTCCCAGGTGTGGGGCAGACAGAGGGTTGGGGGAATGGGCATGGAGGAGGTCCCTTTGGCGTCCCAGTGCTCTCCCACAAAGCCCGCACCCCACCCACGGCTCTCCTTTGCTGTTTTCCTGAAGGGGCCTCAGACCATTACCCTGTCACAGGAATTGCAGATGTGTGGGGTGAGGGTCCAGCAGCCCCTCTGACCCACAGCCCCCTCGTGGCCCTCCTGGAGAGGGAAGGCTCCCCTGCATGAGCCAGAGCTCACTCACATTTCCCACTGGTCCCGGACTCCTTCCTTCTTGCAGGAAGCTACGATGCATCGATATCTAGAGGAGGGCGGGGGGCATCACATGAATCATCCTGTGGACGCGACCTCTCCTCATAGCTGCTGTCACCCTCTGACCTCCGACTAGTCCGGAGCCCTGGGGGGCCGTCCGCTCTGTGCGTGGGGCCACGGGCAGCTCCTGGAGAAGTACCTGCACCTGCCGGCGCTTCCTGAATGCTTGAGGAGTGAAAGGGCTCCGGCCAGGCCCGTGGCTGATATCCGGGTGGGCCGGGGCGCCCAGGTGTCCCCGGGGACCCCTACTCCAAATGCCCCAGGATACAGACCCCAGGTGGACTCCCTTTCAATGGCAAAACAGCCCAGCTCAAGACCCTGGCGACGGTGGGGAGGCGGCACACGCTTCGTCATGGGGAGAGAACGATGACTGCTGAGCACAAGCACAGCCCCTCTAGCCGACCTGCCACAGGCCAGGCCCCGGGGGCTGCCCTACAGGACCCAACTAGGCCCTGTGTGACTCTACTCCAGTCGGAGGAGCAGCCCGAGGGGCCGGGAAGTTCAGCCACATTCCCCAAGACTCCCAACCAGTAGGTGGCCCATCCCCCTGGGCTGTGGAGGGTCAGGGAGCTCACTTTGCAAACAGCAGGTCCAGCACCTCTTCAGGGGTGCCATAGTCTTCCAAAACATTTAGAAATTCAAATAGGGACAGATTGTGCAAGCGCAGCAAGGCGGGCACCAGTTCTTCTACCTGCTGCTCCAGCAGCTCCCTCCGGCTGGGGGTGGTCGGGCAGATCCGATTCCTTCTCAGGGCTGAGGCCCTTTCAGCCTGAGGTGGGACAGAGGGGACGTGCAGCCTGCACTGTAGCCTCCAGAGCACCTGGGAGTTGGAGCGCAGACCAAAGCCCGAGCTCAGTGGCTGTGGGGGGCGGGGGGGGTGGGCAGGAGTGCCCACAGCAGGAACTCGGGGCTTGACGCCTGCGGCTCAGTCACTTAGCATCTGACTCTGGGTTGTGGCTCAGGTCATGGTCTCAGCATCCTGAGATCCCACCCCCAGCAGTCTCTGCGCTTGGGGCAGAGTGTGCTTGAGGAGCCTGTGTCTCCCTCTTCCGCTCCCTGCTTCTCTGCCTGTCTCTTAAACAAACTATCCAATAAAGAAATAATCTTAGAGGATAAATTTTTTTAAAAATATGGATCAATACAAGGATCTCAAGTGGGAGGGGTCAGTATCCCAGGGCCGCTTGTCAGCTGAGTTTTGGCAGCACCTCCCTGCATTAACAGCTTCACCCCTTGAATTTGACCACATGTCCCTCTCTCGAGGTGCCCACACGGAGACCTTTCCTTGGGTGGGAGGGCCCAGGGCCTGAGGGCTGCAGGATGTTCAGCGCCGCCCTGTGATTTGGCAACAGAAGGGAATCGCATCAAAGTCCTGCATCAGTGAAGGGCTCAGTGGCTGTGGGAACCAACTGGCCTTCTGACACGTTGTGCAGCACACGAGGCCCCTGTGCCTGACCCCGGGAGGGGGGGGCAGGGATGCGCTTTTTCATAACCTAATTGCAGAGCGATAGACATAGTACAGTGAGCCCCGTGTCCCTTTGGGGAAAAGTTTCCCAACTCACCAGGACCATGCTCAAGCCTTGGAGAAAGAGGGGAAGGACGTCAGGCCAATGGGGCCTCCTGGGAGCACCAGTTAGGAGAAAGCATAGCACAGTGCAAACTACTGGAGACCACGTGCGATGAGACATGGTGTGTCTCTTTTTCAAAAGTTTTTATGGGCAGCCCGGGTGGCTCAGTGGTTTAGCACTGCCTTCAGCCCAGGGCATGATCCTGGGGACCCAGGATCCAGTCCCACATCAGGCTCCCTGCATGGAGCCTGCTTCTCCCTCTGCCTGTGTCCCTGCCTCTCTCTCTCTGTTTCTCGTGAATAAATAAATAAAATCTTTAAAAAGAAATTATTAAAAAAAAGTTGTTATTCATTCATGACACAGAGGGGGGGGGGGCAGACCCACAGACAGAGGTAGAAGCAGTCCCCATGCAGAGAGCCTGAGGCGGGACTCGATCCCGGGTCTCCAGGATCAGGGCCTGGGCAGAAGGCAGGCGCTAAACCACTGGGCGACCAGGCATCCCCTGAAGGCTCTATTCTGATATTCCTACAAATCTGTGCACAGGGACTCTGCATCTGGCCCAGGCAGGGGCAGGGCCATGGGGGCAAGTTTGGGGAGTAGGGGAATCCAGACTCCTGTAGCAGCAGAAGTCTAGCGGGGAGCCCAGGGGAGCAGCAGGCTGGCTTCTGGGACCCGGGGCCCTTCCTGCTGCATCGGGGCCCCGGGTGTCGGGTGGCCCCAGCCCCTGCACTCACCTTGAACCCTTGCAGGCCTCCGTTAGCTGTGCTGGGCTCCTTCCTGATCACCACCGGGGTGTCGGGGATGTCCTCTTCCTCCCGCCTCCGCCGCCTCCCATTGTCCCATGTGGAGCTCTGTAAAGACAGTGCGGGGCAGCCAGGCAGGAGGCCTCAGCACCCGGTCTGGCCGCCTCGGCCGGGCCGCACACCCAGCTGACTCCATTGCAGACACACCACAGCGCAGGAGGCCCCACCTCCCCCAAGGAGAGCAAAGGGGTGCTGCTGCAGGGCCTTGGGATCACCGGGGACCCTGCTGCCCTGCAAGGTCCCCCAGCCTGGATGCGACCTGCCCACACATCCCTGGTTCCCTGAAGAGGAGGGGATGGGGCTGCCCAGGGTGGCTGGCACAGGTGGCCTGGCCTGGCCTGGGCTGCTCTGTATTACCGAGGCATTGGGTTTGCCGGCTGAGCCACACTCTGCAGCCTGTAAAAGCCGCGTCCCTGGGGTTGCTGGGAGCCAAAGTCCCGGGACCTGGGCAAGCAGCAAGAGAACATCTTCCAGTAGCAGATGTCTCCAGCCAAGTGAGCCTGAGGTGGGGCTGCACTGGAATGTGGGGGCCCGGGTGCAGGGATTCCTAGTTCTGTTGGCCTCTGTTGTGAAAGAATTGACCTCACTGCCTGGGACCCCTTCCCTGACCCACGTCTGGAGGAAGCTTCAGGAGCAGCGCTCGGGGCTACCGACACCCCCCCCCCCGCAGGCAATGGCCTGTGTGCACACAGTGACACAACCACACCCCTCTCCACAGGCCCCAGGGAAGGACTGTGTGCAGCCAGGGCCCCAGCCTGGAAACACACCTGGGTTCAGACACAACTTTCCATTCTTCCCTGGTTTTCACCCCGGAGAAGCCATTGTGCCCGTCGGGGATGGTCTCTGCCTCTTGCCTGTAGGACAGGGATTATCCTAGCAGGTGCTTCCTCCAGACGTCCCTGTGGCATCATATCTATGACATTGGAGGCGGGTGTCCCATGCAGGAAATACCTCCAACCACATGTTCCTCCTTGGTGTGTACATGCGTCCAGGCCCACAAGGTCCCTGTGTGCACACACGTGGGCACCGGTACCCTCATTCTGGAGGCCCAGAAGATGACAGTCCCACCGGGGCAGGGATGGGCAATAGCTTCCCCTGATCCTAGGCTCCTGAATCCAAGGCAAACCCTACAGTAGGTGTCGGGGTCTTGGCCTAGAGGGTGTGAGGCCATCCTTATCTCAAAACCCTGCCTGTCGGGTGTTATGGGCCATTCCCTTGTTTCCACTGGGTGAGCTGTGGACAGTGGTGCACCCGGTGGGTCGCCCTGACCTGGGCTCTTCCTCAGACTGGAACCTGCTGGAATGCCTCCCATCTGGGCTGTCAATGCCTACCCCCACCCCGTCACATCTCCATGTCTGTAGCTGGTTCCATCCAAGCAACCTTTTCCCAGCCTCCTCAGGAAGGGAGGGGCAGCCTTGGCCCCCAACGGAGGACACAGAGCTGACTCCATGCCCCCTTCTGCCTCCTTCCCAGGCTGTGATCCTGGCGAGGCAGTGGCCCTGGGGGGTCTTCACCTCCTCCCCTCAGTGGCCCCCTGGAGCCCCAGATGCTGCATTTGTCAAAGCCCCACAGTTGGTCACAGTGTCACCTGCGGAGCTCAGGACCCAGGGAAGCACCAGGCTCTCTTTCTAGGGAGCAATCGCTCTTTCCATTCCTGATATTGTTCCATATTTTGTCCATCTCCCCCCCTGGAGCATGAGCTCCGAGAGGGAGGATCTAGTCTGTTTATCAGCTCGGGCACTATCTGTGCTCAGGGCTCAGCGGCTGAAGGAGCAGGTGGGAGGACCCATCTCACCAGCTCAGCGGTGGGAGCCTTATTGATTTGCAGCATTTTTAAATACTTGTGCTTTTCTTTTTTTTTTTTTTTTTTTTAAGGAAACTCTGTGGCCGATGTGGGACTCAAACTCAGGACCCCGAGATCAATAACCACACGCCCTTCAGGCTGAGCCAGGCAGGCGTGCATTGGTCATTTGAAAACTAGCAGACTGATAACTATTTCAGTTAATTTGGTGATCCACATTTTGTAGGTCTATCCCATTATGCTGAATTACCAAGTGACTCCCCCAGTGTCAGTACCGCGTCAGCACAGATTGCCCCACCTGACAGCACTGAGTGGCTGTTCAGATTGAAGACTGAACTCGTTCACGGGGTCTTTCAGGAGCCAGGGTGGCTCCTCCATGGGCCTCCTCCCTCCCCGGGAGGTCATGCACCTCTGCAGCCGGCAGCACAAGGGGAAGACGACAAACACAGGCACAAGGGAGGGGGTCTCCAGCCAGGTCTAGCAGGCCTGCATGTCCACCTTTATGCTCACTCTGTGTGTTATTTATTAGAAGTAGTATTAATTTTTAGGATTTTATTTATTTGTTTAAGAGAGAGAGAGCGCGTGCGAGCACGATCAGGGGAGACAGGCAGAGGGAGAGGGAGAAGCAGGTGTCCCGTGAGCAGGGAGGCACAAACCCAGGAATTCTGAATCATATCCCACAAAACAGAGAAAACGCATCGCCAGATCTGCTCCACAAAACAAACAAAAGGCATCTCCTCAAGCTGAATGAAAATTTTCTACTTGAAGTACAGACCGTATGAGTGAAATGAGAGCAAGAATTGTGTGTGTCTGTGTGTGTATATATATATATACATATAAATATATACACACACACATATATATGAAATAATGCTGTAAAAAGGGGGAATGAACATTGACTGTTAAAAATAAGAATTAGTGTGGTTGCAGGCATGTAGAATTGAAACAATGAGGGTGATCATAAAAAGGCAGCGTGATGAGTCAATCTAGTGAGTCTTCAGACTGAGTGTTTACAAGTAGGAAACCTGCTGTCAGCCACAGAACTGTAAGTAGACAGGAGGCACTGACTCTCCAGCCTGACCACCACCTGAACTGAAATCGTGTTGTGTATCCACGCGCACTGACAGAGAAACAGAGAAACGGATATAAATGTAGACACATATGCAGAACTAGGAAGTTAGCAGAGGAGAAGTAACATCATTGAAGATAATTAAATAAAAAAGAAATAAAGCTGAATCTTGAATGGAGAAAATGGAGTAATTAAAATAGAATAATGTTTTTACAATCGTTTGTATTTCCTTGGTGTTGGTGGTGATCTCTCCTTTCTCATTCATGATTTTATTCATTGGAGTCTTTTCTCTCTCTCTCTCTCTCTCTCTCTCTTTTTTAATAAGGCTGGCTTAATGGTTTCTCTCTCTTCTTAATTCTTTCAAAGAACCACCTCCTGGTTTTGTTGATCTGTTCCACAGCTCTTCTGCTCTCTATTTCATTGAGTTCTGCTCGAATTTTTATTAACCGTCGTCTTCTGGTGGGTGAAGGTTTCCTTTGCTGTTCCTTCTCCAGCTCCTTTAGGTTCGAGGTTAGCTTTTGTATTTGAGTTCTTTCCAGTGTTTGGATGGATGCTTGTATTGTGATGTCTTTCCCCCTTGGGGCCGCTTTTGCTGTGTCCCAAAGATTTTAAATGGTTGTATCTTCATTCTCATTGGTTTCTGTGAATCTTTTTAATTCTTCTCTAATTTCCTGGTTGACCCTTTCATCTTTTAGCAGGATGGTCCTTAACCTGCATGTGTTTGAAATCCTTCCAAACTTCTTCTTGTGATTTAGTTCTAATTTCAAATCATTATGGTCTGAAAATATACAGGGCACGGTCCCAATCTTTTGGTATCGGTTACGACCTGATTTGTGACCCAGTATGTGGCCTATTCTGGAGAAAGTTCCATGTGCGCTTCAGAAGAATGTGTATTCAGTTGCGTTCAGACGTGAAGTTCTGTGAATATCTGTGAAATCCATCTGGTCCAGTGTATCATTTAAAGCTCTTGTTTCTTTGGAGATGTTGTGCTTAGAAGATCTATGGATTTTAGAAAGCTCTATGGTCAAGTCACCCAGTATAAGTGTATTATTATCTAAGTATGTCTTAACTTCGGTTATTAATTGATATCCTTGGCAGCTCCCACATTCGGGGCATAAATATTCATGATTGTTAGGTCCTCTTGTTGGATAGACCCTTTAAGTGTGATATAGTGTCCCTCTTCATCTCTTACTACAGTCTTTGGGATAAACTTATTTATCTGATGATATAAGGATGGCTACCCCTGCTTTGTTTTGAGGACCATTCGAATGGTAAATGGTTCTCCAACGTTTTATTTTCAGGCTGTAGGTGTCCTTATGAGTTTCCTGTAGACAGCAAATAGGTGGGTCTTGCTTTTTTCTCCAGTCTGAAACCCTGCGTCTTTTGATGGGGTCATTTAGCCTATTCACATTCAGGGTTACTATTGAAAGCTATGAATTTAGTGTCATCATGATACCGATTCAGTCCCTGATTTTGTGGATTATTTCTTCGGGCATCCTCTTTGTCTTACAGAGTCCCCCTTAATATTTCTTGCAGAGCTGGTTTGGAGGTCACATATTCTTTCAGTTCCTGCCTGTCTTGGAAGCTCTTTATCTCTCCTTCCATTCTGAATGAGAGCCTTGCTGGATAAAGTATTCTTGGTTGCATGTTCTTCTCATTTAGGACCCTGAATATATCCGGCCAGCCCTTTCTGGCCTGCCAGGTCTCTGTGGAGAGGTCTGCTGTTACCCTAATACTTCTTCCTATAAAGTTAGGGATCTCTTGTCTCTTGCTGTTTTAAGGATCTTCTCTTTATCCTTGGAATTTGCAAGTTTCACTATTAAATTTTGGGGTGTTGAGCAATTTTTATTGATTTTGGGGGGGATCTCTCTATCTCCTGGATCTGAATGCCTGTTTCCCTCCCCACATTAGGGAAGTTCTCAGCTTTGATTTGTTCAAATACACTTTCTGGTCCTCTGTGTCTTCAGCGCCCTCTGGAACTCCAATTAAAGGTAGATTTTTCTTTCTGAGGCTGTCATTTATTTCCCTTAACCTTTCCTCATGATCTTTTAATTGTTTCTCTCTTTTTTCCTCAGCTTCCTTCCTTGCCATCAACTTGTCTTCTATGTCACACACTCTTTCTTCTACCTCATTAACCCTCATCGTTAGGACTTCCAGTTCGGATTGCATCTCATTTACTTGATTTTTAATTTCAGCCTGATTAGATCTAAATTCTGCAGTCATGAAGTCTCTTGATTCCTTTATGCTTTTTTTCCAGAGTCACCGGTAGCTTTATAATTGTGCTTCTGAATTGGCTCTCTGACATTGAATTGTAATCCAAATTCTGTAACTCTGTGGCAGAAAGTACTGTTTCTGATTCTTTCTTTTGTGATGAGTTCTTCCTTCTAGTCATTTTACTCAGTGCAGAGTGGCTAAAAGCAAGTTGTACTGGACAGAGGAAGGAAAAAGGGGAAAGTGGGGGGAAACAAACAAAAAAAAAAAAAAAAAGGAGGGATATCCTCTGATTCTATATACTGTAAGTCCCTCGACTTCCCCTGGAGCTTTCCAGCACTGCTTGGTCAAGAACTTGCTCTTCCCCTTCCAGCTGGTCTTCTGGGGGAGGGGCCTACTGTGCTGATTCTCAGGTGTGTGCCCCTGGGGAGCTGCCCCGCCCCCACCAGGTGCACAGCTCAGTGGGAGCTGTTTAAGCTGTGAGGCCCCTGCTCAGTCTCAAGTACAAGGTGACACCAGGAGGAGGAACAACAGTGGCGGTGGCCAGCTGTCCAGCCCTAGAGTCGGCTCCGGCAGTAACTACCGAAGCTCCCAGTGTGCAGGGGCCTGGATGCTCCAGGGGCGGGGCACTGATCTGCACAGCTCAGGGTGCCTGGTGGCAGGAGCCTCCTGGCTGCCCTGTGTCCTCCTGGCCTCTGCCTGTCCCAGGGGGAGCATGACATCCTGGGCAGTGTCTCCCAGTGCCCTGGGCTCCAGGGCCTGCACGGCCCAAGCTGCTCCCAGGGCCCCACTCCAGCCCCTTAGGGAGCTCAGCAGGGTGCGGCTCGCTCTCCCCCGGATGCCCCTCCTCTGTTAGTGACCCAGGAGCCTGGGGGCATCCCCGCCCCTCCTGGGATCCTGCCCCAGCTCCCTGCGAGTGCCTGTCCATCCAGGAAGGTTGGTAAAGTTCCTGTTTTTCCATGCCTGGGCTCTCCTGTCCCTGGGGGCTCTCGCTGTGGCCTTAGCCCTGATCCTTGCGGGGGCCCCTCCCCCTTGGAGGCTTTTTTATTTGTTTATTTTTCCGCCTTCCTATCTTGATAGAAGCCCGAACTCTTCTCACTGCAGCATTCCAGCTGTTCTCTCTTTAGATCTCAGGCCAAATGGGTACGTTTACAGGATGATTTGAAAGTTATCTAGGTGAGTTGGTGGGGCCAGGTGACTTGGGGACCCTATTCCTCCATCATCGTTCCCCCTCCCTAACCTGTGTGTTAGTTCTAACAGTTTTTCAATGAAGTCTTCAGGATTGTCTATATAAAATACTGTGTCATCTACAAATGGCAATAATTTTACTTCTTCCTTTCTCATCTGGATGCCTTTTCGTTTTCCTGCCTAATTGCCTGGGATAGAATTTCTAGTACTATTTTGAATATAAGTGGTAAGAGTGGGCATCCTTGTCTTGTTTCTGATTCTAGAGATTTCCCCCACTGAATATGATGTCGGCTATGTTATATATGGACTTTATTACATTGAGATATGTCCCCTTTATAGCTACTTTGTTGAGACTTTTTCATAAATAGGTGTTAAATTTTGTCAAATGCTTTTTCTGATCTATTAAGATGATCTTATGATGTTTATCCTTCATTTTGTTAATGTGCCACATCACATTGATTTATGAATGTTAAACCATCCTTGGAATAAATCCCATCTGATTATGGTGTATATCATCCCTTTAATGTATTGTTGGATTTGGCTTACTAACGTTTTGTTGAAGATTTATGCATCTGTGTTTATCAGGGATATTGGCCTGTCATTTTCTTTTCTTTGTGCTGTCCTTATCTGGTTTTGGAATCAGGGTAATGCTGGCTTCATAAAATGAGTTTGGAAGTGTTCCCTCCTCTTCTATTTTTTGGAAAAGTTTGAGAAGGATTGATACTAATTTTTATTTAAATGTTTGATAGAATTCAGCAATGAAGCCATCTGGTCCTGGACTTTGGTCTGTTGGGAGATTTTTGATAACTGATTCAATCTCTGTACTAGTAATTTGTTCATATTTTTCTTTTTTCATGATTTAGTCTTGGCAGGTTGTATGTGTCTAAGAATTTATCCATTTCTTCTGGGTTGTCCCATTTGTTAGCATATAACTGTTCATAGCAGTCTCTTATGATCTTTTGTATTCCTGTGGTATCAGTTATACTATTTCCTCTTTCATTTCTGATCCTTGTTTCCATTTTCACATGGCATCCTCCCCTCATGTGTCAGTGTCTTCATGTGGAATTCTCCTTCCTAAACATCTCTCTCATCTCTTCTTTTAAGAACACCAATCATACTGGATTAAGGGACCATTCTACATAGTATGAACTTAGCTTAACTAAGTAGATCTGCAATGATCATATTTCCAAATAGGATTTTTATTTTAAATTATTGGCAATTAGGAAGGACTTCGACATATATTTTGGGGGGACACATTTCAACCCATAACACCCATCAAGCCATGAACATTAATCCATGAGTTCGTAGTGCAAGCACATCCCTCATCCCTTTCTTGATACTTTTAATACCCGTAAACATGTCTTTGATTCTTTGGTAAAACCACCACAGCCTTAAAAAAAAAAAAAAGACTTCATTACATTTAGAATTTAGCATCCCTGTTGTTACTCTTCAAGATGTATGCCATGCCCTTGTACCCCTCTTCTGTCTTCTTTTCATACATGTTCATTCAAGAACTTATCCTAGTACTTCCCCAAAAAACACCAAGTTCTCCAAGTACCCTCTTGCTTTCTGTATTGAACCATTTGTGATTACATGATCAGATTTGCATTTTTGATAACTTCTCATTCCTTTTGAACAGTTTCCTCTCATTATAACCAACCATGTGATCCCATCTATCCTGTCTCAACATTGTTTTAATGGATTCTAAAGATGCACCTGTCTGTTTTGTTCTATAACAACAAAAATGGCTTTCTATCATCCGTTGAGAGTTTTCTTTCTATTTTAATGTTTTTTTAATTTTTTAATTTTTTTTTCATGAGAGACACACAGAGAGAGGTAGAGACGTAGGCAGAGGGAGAAGCAGGCTTCATGCAAGGAGCCTGATGCAGGCCTTGATCCCAGGACCCTGGGATCACACCCTGAGCTGAAGGCAGATGCTCAACCACTGAGCCACTGAGATGTCACTTTTTTAACATGTTTTATATTCTGATTCTAGTTTGGACTGAAATCAAATCTTTACTATCACTTGACATTCCTTCTTTTAATTTTTCTTGTTCTGTCTTTGGTATAACAAAGGAGAGTCCCAGCTTTTTGGCATAACAAAAGACATTCCCAGGAATTTCTTTAAATTATTGTTATTTAGCCAGAAATGGTATCACAGTCATTTTTCTCTCTTACCTGTAGAGCAAAGAGGGATAGAAGATATCTGGGAGAATCTGCAATCTCTCTCTAGGAGATCCAATGTTATAAGGTAGACTTTGGAGTCCTTTCAGCCCTGGGGGATCCTGAAATAAATGGTAATGAGAACCCTGAGCACTGAGATAAAGAATCAAACAAAAGGAGGAGGTAAGCATTACTGTTTCTGACTTCTGAGAAGTGTGCCTTGGCCAGATAGTGAGATGGAAAGGGCTGGAAGTCATAAGAGCCTTGGCTATAGATATGATTGCTTGCTAATAGAGAATAGCCACTGAAGTGGGCCACTCTGCCTAAAGCCAAGGAAACATGTCACTGTCTCTCAATTTCTGAGAAAAGGGACTATAAAGACCTAGAGAGCAAGCTAGTAAAAATAATATTGAAAATATAATAAAAAAAGATCTGTTAACCTCTTCCCATCTTGGGAAGATCAGAGATGGTAGGAGCCTCCATGAACAATAGGGGTCGCACAGGTGCGAGCAGCTACAGCCACATGTCACACTGGCCCTGCCCTACCATTGCTATCTCCAGAGATCTTGATCCCTACCCTTCCAGTGCCATAAGGCAGCTTCACAATCATGTTCTGAATCCATACTCAACACTGCTTTGCCACTGAGACTCAGCCTGCCAATACACTACTGCTCCTTTTAGAAAGTTAGAGGATAAGGACACCTGGGTGGCTCAGCAGTTGGGCGTCTGCCTTCAGCTCAGCTCGTGATCCTGGGATCCAGGGTCAAGTTCCACATCAGGCTCCCTGTGAGGAGCCTGCTTCTCCCTCTGCCTATGTCCCTGCCTCTCTCTCTCTCTCTCTCTCTCTCTCTCTCTCAGCCTGTGTCTCTCATGAATAAATAAATAAATCTTAAAAAAAAAAAAAGTTAGAGGATATCTTCTCAGGCAACTGACTGAGAAAATAAAATTTTATTCAATCCCTACCACACAACTTATATGGAAATAAATTTCAGATGGACTAAGAACAAAAGTATAAAATAAAGCAAAGCTATCTAGAAGAAATAGCAATAAAATACTTTTATAATTTTAGTGTGGGCAAGGTCTAGACATAGTATAAAAGGCAGAAAACATAAGAAAAGCTAGATTTGAGCAGCCCGGGTGGCTCAGCAGTTTAGCGCCACCTTCAGCCCAGGGCATGATCCTGGGGACCCGGGATTGAGTCCCACATCGGGCTCCCTGCGTGGAGCCTGCTTCTCCCTCTGCCTGTGTCTCTGCCTCTCTCTCCTCTCTGTGTATTCTCATGAATAAATAAAAATAAAATCTTTAAAAAAAAGAAAAGAAAAACTAGATTTATTTATACATAGATTGATGTATATATATGTGTGTGTACACACACACATCCACACAGAATATATAATTTAAGTAAATAGAATTAAAGTATTATCCATGCTGTTGTTAACCTGAGTCTTTTTGGTAAAGGTCTTTTTAACTGATTTTCCTGGTAGTCCTATCTCATCCCAAGTAAACAGTATTAACAGCCTGGTATGTACCTTTCCACGCTTTTCTTTTCTTTTTAAGATTTTATTTATTTATTCATAGAGACACAGGGAGAGAGAGAGAGGCAGAGACACAGGCAGAAGGAGAAGCAGGCTCCACGCAGGGAGTCCAATGTGGGACTCAATCCTGGGTCTCTAGGATCAGGCCCCGGGCTGAAGGCGGGGCTAATCCGCTGAGCCACCCGGGCTGCCCTCCCCACTTTTCTTTATGTCTGTATAATCCTATACAAATACACCTACAGGGGAGTTCAATCATTGTGGCATTATGTACACTTCCCTGCATTTTGCTTTTCTTACGTAACAACAGACCTTGAAAATCCCCCAAGTCCTCCAACAGAGATCTAGTGCATTCTTGTTAATGATGACTGAAAAAGGATCATTAAAAGATAAACTGAGACATATTAAACACTTCAAGACTTTATTTAAGCAAACACTGATTGAATTGGGCAGCATCCAATTTAGCAAATACAAAAGAACTCCAAGTGGCAACAGAAAGTGAAAGATTTGCATAGGCAGAATGGAGCAGGAACAAGGAAGTTGTACAAAGCAAAAAAGCCCATTAATTATGCAAGTTTGCTGTCCTTTGGGAGACGGCAGGGGTCTATCAGACAAATTACCTAACCAGTGCTGGCCAGCTGATTCCTGACTGGTTCCATTTCTGGGAGCCCTCAAACTCTACTTACATTACATCTTGGTTTGGGTGATATGGAGCTTAGCATAAGCAACTCCATTTTGTACCTATTGTCCTGGCTTAAACAGAATAAGGCACTTTTTATTTCCAATTGACAAGCATTTAACCCATTTCCAAACTTTACTTCTGGAAACATAAATTACATAACAGGGGAATGATACGCCTTTATCTTTTGAATTTTCCTGTAAGTGCCCTTTTCCCAGTAAAGGCAAATTAGGCTCAGGTCATTGAATCTGACAGCCTAAGAGCCTCAGGTGCCCAAGAAGTAGACCTTAGGAAGGGAGCTGACGTGGCATGAAGGACCAGGGAAGGAACACGGGCTATAAGGATATTCTTTGCCATACCACAGCTTTGCCTCTGACCAA
>NC_054827.1:45689827-45700735 GCF_018345385.1 Vulpes lagopus | reverse complement strand
AAAGACTAACTAGGAAATTTCTTTTACAGTTTACTCAGTATTTATTTACAATTTATATAGAAAGCTTCTTCATATTAGTATTAAAATGTAATGTTCAAAATGTGATAAACCCAGCATAGAAACTTTGGGAGGGATGAGAAATACATCCATGATCCTGATTCTGGTGATAGTTCATAAGCATACATATATGTCAAATCTTACCAAATTGTACACTTTAAATATATGCAGGTTTGTGTATATTAATTAAACTCTAATAAAGCAATTGGATACACAAAATTAATGTATTTAGAGAAGAGCACAAAAATGAAAGAAGAGGACATAAATTTGGTGCAATGAAGTATGTTTCTTGGTTAAATAAAATGGCCATAATTCCACTTTGTCATGCAAAGCAATAATATAATGTTTTATTAGGCCTAAGAAAAGATCTTGTAGATAAAGCTGTATTATACTTCATTACTATAATATATGAAGAAAAATTACTGAACACATGCAAAACCAAAAAATGCAAGCATCAGAATTTGCTGAATTGCAATATTCAGGAGATGTCTGAATTCAGGAGCATAATTTTGAGAAATGTTACCATCACCACTACCTGTGGAAAAACACAAACACTGATGACTCTGAGTTGGAAAATGTGTTGGAAGATTAGCCTATGAATATAAACAGGATTTAGAAATTCCTTAACTAATTGCTTTCAGTTATAATCCCTTTTGTGGTATATAACAAAAAGCTATGCCTATAGAAATCCAAGAGAGCTTTTTGAATAAATATGAAATTAAAATTATGTATTAGAAAAAATGATATACACACACCCTTCATACAAATAGTAAATCCATGTCAATGTTTTAATTGACTCATTAATGAGGGAACCTGCTGGGTGACAATGCAGGTTCTGGAAGGATATAAGAAAGTGGATTAATAAGTAAAAGAAGGAATTCTAAAAATAAGATCGTCAAATTGGATACAAAATTGATTAATGAACTACAAGGCAATAAATCCAAACCTTTAGGGTAATCTTTTCTGTAAACACAAAGTATAACATCTCCCCTCATTAGTTTTCTATAAATTATTCTGTAACTTGATAGAATTGTAGAAAGAGGTTCCAAGTCAAGCTGCATTATATTGTTAGGGGCTGAGGCCTCTTCAGTGGGCTTGTTGAGCATTAAAATGTCATGCAAGCAGCTTTCTACCCAAATTCCAAGTTTTAAATATTCCTGAACATTGGAGAGGCATTGCAACCATATAAGCCACATGTTAACAAAATATTTTCTGCCAACAGTTGGTCGGCTTCTTGGAAGCTGTTGACAGAGGCTTTGTTTAGTGAGGTACTTGGTAAGAAGGATTTTTTTTTTTTCTGGCTAAAGAATAGTTATTTATTTATTTTCCTTTTTTGACCAGTTTGTTTCACTTAGCATAATGTCTTCAGTTTATCCATGCTGTAGCAGATGTTAGAATTTCCCTCCTCTTTATGACTGGATAATATTTTGTTATGTGTATTAGCACATTTTGTTTATTCATTCATCTGCCATTGGTACTTTATTGCTCCGACCTATGACTACTGTGAATAATGCTGTTATGAACATGGATATACAAATATTTGAGTGTTTCCTTTTAAATCTTTAGGGTATACACCCTAAAAAGGAGTTTCTGGATCAAAGAATGGTATTTTAAAGATTGGATTTTACTAAGGAAGAAGGAAAGCCATTGGAGGGTTTTGAGCAAGGTGGTGACATGATCTGGATGTGGTTTTAGATGGATCCCTTTGGCTTTGTGTGGGGATGAGATTCTGGGGACCAAAAGGGAAGCCACCAGACACATCCCAGAAATCCATGCAGGAAAATGTAGCTCACCCAGAATAAGAGCCCAGGAAAGGTGAGAAGTGTTGAATCTTGATTGGCCTCTAAGGTGGAGCCAAATAGATTTGCTGACATATTTCCTATAGTCACACAAATGTAAGGCAAATATCCCAACTTCCTTCTTTGGTTAGAGATGTTAAATGTTCAATAATGCAAAAGGTTATTTCCTGGGAGTATACATGTTCCTGATGCTTGCAGAAAACAGGATCAAGATTCCAACGGAAGTATAACCACAAAAATGAGCTGGGACCTAAGGAATCATCTAGCCCCACAGATGACAACCTACAAGGCTTGGCCATTGAACTCTTAACTTCCTACTTCCCTGGTAACTCTTGGCTTTGGGATGATCCTTCCTTTCACTGACTAGTTCTCAGTGCTCATAGAGTCTTCTCATCCTGACACCTGACACTGCCCATCCAGGCAATAATCACATAACAGAGAAGTCTCCATAAAGGTCCCAATCCACACAACAGGAGTCCATATTCTCTTTCTGTTTACAGGTGCTGAACTGTTTACAGAGAACTGTAGTCATATTGCATGTGAAGCTTAGAAACACTTTGAAGTGTAACACATTAATAGTTAAATTGCATAACGTGGTAGCAAATATTATACAGCATTACAATGTGATTTATATGTTAAATAAAGTTACTGTGATATCTAAAGGAGATTCCACACATATTCAGGTGGCAAATGTCAAAGTGCCAGTACTTATAGCCTTAGAAAATGACCTAACACTAGTTGCAATCCTTCCCATAATTTTTCCAGCTATAAAATCTATTTCCATTAAGTCTGTTCACTTTCAGGTATTAAGAAGTCCAGTGTGGTCTAAGTTACATATTCAATCATATGTCCCATTCAAAGCCTCTCTCCTCTTCCAACTTTAGCTCTGTCCTAACACTATCTCTCCCTTCTTTTTTTTTTTTTTAAAGAAATTATTAATTTATTCATGAGAGACACAGAGAGGCAGAGGGAGAAGTAGGCTACATGCAGGGAGCCTGATGTGGGACTCAATTCCAGGAACCCAGGATCACAACCTGAGCCAAAGGCAGATGCCCAACTGCTGAGCCATCCAGGCATCCCATTACCTCTCCCTTCAATGATTCTCACCTCCTGCTATTCACACTCTTGTGCAATCCCCTAGTTCGTTTCCCCGAGTTAGGAGTCTTTCATGTTCTGTCTCCCTTTCTGATATTTCCCACACATTTCTTCTCCCTTCCCTTATATTCCCTTTCACAATTATTTATATTCCGCAAATGAATGAGAACATATAATGTTTGTCCTTCTCCGATTGACTTACTTCACTCAGCATCATACCCTCCAGTTCCATCCACGTCGAAGCAAATGGTGGGTATTTGTCGTTTCTAATGGCTGAGGAATATCCCATTGTACACATAAACCACAGCTGCTTTATCCATCATCTTTCGATGGACACCGAGGCTCCTTCCACAGTTTGGCTATTGTGGACATTGCTGCTAGAAACATCGGGGTGCAGGTGTCCCGGCGTTTCACTGCATCTGTATCTTTGGGGTAAATCCCCAACAGTGCAATTGCTGGGTCACAGGGCAGCTCTATTTTTAACTCTTTGAGGAACCTCCACACAGTTTTCCAGAGTGGCTGCACCAGTTCACATTCCCACCAACAGTGCAGGAGGGTTCCCCTTGCTCCACATCCTCTCCAACATTTGTGGTTTCCTGCCTTGTTAGTGTTCCCTGTTCTCACTGGTGTGAGGTGGGATCTCATTGTGGTTTTGATTTGTATTTCCCTGATGGCAAGTGATGCGGAGCATTTTCTCATGAGCCTGTTGGCCATGTCCATGTCTTCCTCTGTGAGATTTCTGTTCATGTCTTTTGCCCATTTCATGATTGGATTGTTTGTTTCTTTGCTGTTGAGTTTAATAAGTTCTTCATAGACCTTGGATACTTGCCCTTTATCTGATACGTCATCTGCAAATATCTTCTCCCATCCTGTAGGTTGTCTTCTAGTTTTGTTGACTGTATCCTTTGCTGTGCAAAAGCTTCTTATCTTGATGAAGTCCCAATAGTTCATTTTTGCTTTTGTTTCTTTTGCCTTCGTGGATGGATCTTGCAAGAAGTTACTGTGGCCAAGTTCAAAAAGGGCGTTGCCTGTGTTCTCTAGGATTTGGATGCAAGTTAATTACCCGCGCTGAGCGCCCGGCGGCGGAGCTCCGCCCCCCGTGGGCGGGGCTAACGCAGGGGGACCGATTGGCCGGTCTGTCATTAACAAATGATCCCTGAAGCTTCCTAGAGGAGCGCAACCACAGCAAGGCCCAATCAGAGGCCGCGGCTGGGCAGGGGGCGGGGCTTGGCAAGCGCCTTCCCACCTCTCAGCCTCCCGCCGCGGCCGGCGGAGCCTCGCGGGCTTGGGCAGGCCCCGCCCCCTGGCCAGGCGCGGCGGCCATTGGGCGGCGCGCTCCTCGCCTTGGCCTCAGTTGCTGGGAGAGGGAGGGAGGGCGGGGCCTGAGGTGGGCCTGGGCCGGGGCCGGCGGGGTGGGGGGAGAGAACGGCGGGGAGGCGAGAGCCAGCTGGGCACCTTCGACGAGCGCCGAGGCGGTTGGCGAGGCGGAAGGGGCGCAGCCTTCCCGGTGCGAGGAAGCTCCGGAGCCGGCGCCCAAGCTGCTGCCCCGCCCGTGCTGGGCTCGGCCGAGACCCCGCCACCCGCCCCCGCCCCCGGCTCGCCGGTCAGCGGCTCTTCGCGGTTCGCCACGCAAGGTGAGAGGCGGCCAAGGTGGGCGCGCGGGGGGGAGGGGAGCCTGAGGAGCCTGAGGAACCTGAGGAGCCTGAGGAGCCTGAGGAGCCTGAGGAACCTGAGGGAGCTGAGGAGCCTGAGGAGCCTGAGGAGCCTGAGGAGCCTGAGGAGCTGAGGAACCTGAGGAGCCTGAGGAGCCTGAGGAGCCTGAGGAGCTGCCCCCCTCGGACCTGCTGTCGCGTCGCCGCCGCGGGCGGTGCGCGGCGGGGGAGGGGCGCGGAGGAGGGTCGGTGTCGGCGGCGGCGGCTCCGCGTTCTCCTCCGCACTTTGGAAAACCTCGGCCGGAGCGGGCTGCGCTGTGTAGCTCGCGGCTGCTTGGCCCGCTGCATCCGGTTACCTGCTCCGCCCTCTGCCTCCCCCGGAGCTTCGTCCCGGGTCCGCACGGCCCGAATCACCCGGTTCGGACCCACGTTATTGGAGCCGGGGGTGGTGGGCGGTGGGTGAGGACGGAGCGACGGGGACTCTTCTGCGGGGAGGCGTGTGCAGATCCGGATGCTGTTTTCTGTCCTGCACGGAGGTTTCGGGCTCTAACGCGTTCCCCGATTTCTCTCCCTTCCGCTCGGGACAGAGAACCAAGAGACGGTATTTTGGTTGTGTGTGTGTGTGTGTGTGTGTGTGTTTGCATTGGAAGGTTTTCTTTCGCTACGGTAAAGGGTAAAGAGAAATAGAAGGGAGTGATTTTGGGGGGGGGGCGCAGGATTTTCTTGTATTTTGTAGACGACGGCGGGATGATGTGGAAGTTGCTGTTCCCTTTGGTGGTGCATTTGTTACTGGGCAATGAGACTTTTGACAGGTAGTTCCCATTGGGAGCGTTAACAGGTTTGAGACCTTTAAAAAGTCCAAGGAAGCGCAGTAATCATCCCAGGAGAATGAGGATTGTAAATTGTGACTTTGCCAACACGGGAGCACCTACCTCCTTTTTAAAAGTAGAAGGTAATTAGAAACGGGAATGATTCGTTTTTGATGGATACTTTCAGAGGGTCTGGTTGATGAAGTTTGAGATAAAATGCTAATTAAGTAATTGAGCCTATGTAAGGGGTGTATGAAATCGGTGCTATAGACAGACAGTAGTGTTAGACTCTTCATTTGGTTCTGTGTTTGGAACAGTATCTGGCCTAGGGAGCCAGTTTTCCAGCGGTCTCTCAGTTTCTGCAGGTCGTGCCAGGGAGGTACTGTGACTGCCCTTGGTTTCTGCTTTTGAAAGATGTTTGTATAAGGATCAGCCTTGGAAGATAGAGATAGTGTCTTCCACCGGAGCAAAGAGCAGGCCTGCGTGTGGTCCAGTGTGGTGTCCCCCGGAGTTAAAGACAGGCGTGCTTAGTACCCACGATACAAGATTGGGGTGCTCTAAGCTTAGGTTTCTTCTGGTGTAACACAATCCATTGCCTGTGCAGGTGTCAGCTGGCCCTTTGACCTTGCCTGGTGGGAACTGGGGTTCCGGGAAGGAGAGCAAAAATGTTGATGCTTCGGTTTATGCTAGCTTTGGCCTACGTTATTATTGTGAGTAGCTAATAAACGTCCCTGGTCTCTCAGCCATAAGCTGCCTTCTACCATGGTGAGCTAGCCTGCAAATAGGCTGAAGTCTCAGATCTTTCACTCTTGTTTTCTCTCATGTGGCCCACCTGTTGGAAATTCAGTACAGGTGAAACAAATATTAGTTCTTAATGTTTAGACACAGTCTAAGGTCTCTTTTATTTGCATTTTAATTGGTTAAATAGGCTAGTAGTCAATCGGGATCTGAATTTTGCGTAATTCTAGAATTAAGGTTTATCGTGTGCCTGGCCATGACATTCAGACCTGAATGAATGAGAACAGGGGGAATAAAAGCTCCGAAACTAAACTCTGAGACAGGTTTTAAGTTCCAGATTTCTCAAAATGTTCTATGCGATTCTAGTCTAAATATATTTTATCTTGGTGTTTGTATAACCAGCAAGAATTCAAGAAAGCGTATAAATTGGAAGGTAATGGTTTTGTTTTTATACTGAGAAAGACAGAGTCTCTAACAAATGATTCTTTAAATACACTGTTAAAAAAGAGGGTCATTTTCTATAAATTAAAAATACTACCTATCCTGAATCTTATTAACTTGAATATGTTCTTCCTTCCTCTCTCTCCTTGTGAACTTACTCTAATACTAGGTGAGGTAAAACTTTAGCCAGCACATTTCATAAATAAATAGGGTTCATTTCATCATCTCTGTTCTTCATTCTCCTAATGAACTTGTGGGTACAGTCATCATGGATCAAACTATATAATATCTACAGGAGCTAAGCTAGTTATCTGAGTTGGAGAACTATGAGCTTGGGGGTAAAATAATAAGGAAAGGTGAGGAGTGAAAGGGAGGCGGGCAGCAAACTCAGCTCTTGCAGATTGTCATGTAAGAGAAGAGAGGGCCAGTATTTTTTTTTTTTTAAAGATTTTATTTATTCATGAGAGAAACAGAGAGGCAGAGATACAGGCAGAGGGAGAAGCAGGCTCCCTGCAGGGAGCCGCATGTGGGACTCTATCCCAGGACCTGGATCATGATCTGAGCCAAAGGCAGATGCTCAATCGCTGAGCCACTCAGGTGCCCTCAGAGAGCCAGTATTGAAGGATATATATATATATATATACACACACACCCACATATATATAATATATATATCCTATATATTGAAGGATATATATATATATATATATACACACATAAGTATATTGTATTTCTTTTAATGAGAAGTCTGAAGCCCGGATTTTTGTGTGAGCTTTCTCTAGTATTAAATAATGGCAAGTAAATTAAAACACACACGCACGCACGCACACACACACACACGCACACAGGCCCATTCTTTAGGCCAAACAAAACAAGTTTTGTTGAGGCCACAATCATGTTGCAGTTATACTTGTCCCTTTTAGATAGTGGTTTTCAAATTTTAGCTCTACTAGAGGCAGTGGTATACTTATTAGACTTTTAGGGGGTATCTGGATGGCTCATTTGGTTAAGTGTTGTCTACCTTCCACTCAGGTCGGTATCTCACAATCCTGGGATCCCAGGATCGGAGGCCCAAAGGCAGGCTCCCTGCTGAGCAGGGAGCCTACTTTTCCCTCTCCCTCTGCCTCTCCTCCCTGCTCATTCTCTCTCTCAAATAAAGAAATAAAATCTTAAAAAAAAAAAATTAGATTTCTAGGCCTAGCCCTCCAGAGAGCCCAACTTGGCATAGTTTTAGAATTCTAGAGTATAATATTAAATTCTAGTGTTTCATTAGCTCAAGCCATGTTATATTCCAAAACAAAATTGATCATAGGAGGATTCCTTAGGAAATTAAGACCAAAATTCAGGGTATAGAATAATAGTTTTCAGCATTATCAAACCTGATATTTCTATAAACCATTTTTGGTGTTCTCTGTTACCCTACTTGGAATTCATAGAAAATAAATCCTCTAAAATATGTTTTTATGCAAAAGAAATAAAGCTAATTTATAATGAAAAAGAATGTATTATAATTTATAAATGCTCAGATACAATTACAGTAACTACCAAGACCCCATTGAGAACATGGGTCAAAACTGTCCTTTGATAAGGCTGCCTGCCAGTTGGAAGGAATGAGGATGAGTGACCACATGCTAAAGTTGGATGAGCTACCTCAGGTATGACTGCCATTTTCTTAGTGTGCAGTTATATCCAGGAAAGAGGGAAGGACTTAGAAAACAGATTTTCTTTAGGTACATTATAGGTACCTGAAGTCAGAAAACAAACTGATCTTGGAGAAATGGTACAACATTGTACAATATTTTATAGTGTATTCAGCAAAAGAGTAGCAAAGTCTAAGCTGTTTTTAAAAGAATATTGAGCATACCCTTGAAAAGAGTCACATTATTTATCCAGGGAAGAGTAAAAAATAAGAACCCATCAATTTTTTTTAGACTTCTTTACTAACTGGCAGTCTGTAAAATGTAACTGTCGATTTTGGGATTTGATTGCTTTGGGTTCTTGGTGAGAAGTGTAAATCACCTTGTGAGTACAAGATACAATGTCAAAGAATTAATAGTATTTAAGATTGATCCATATTGTCTACTAGTTTTATATAAAACAGTTCTATATACAGTATTCACCTTGTTAATGGAAATCATACTGTTGTTTTCAATTTGTGGCTATTAGGAATAAAACTGTTATAAATATTTGTAGACAAGTGTTTATGTAGTATGTTATCATTTCCTTGGGTAAATACTAAAAATTGGAATTTCTTCTTTGTGTCATAAATGTATATTTATACTGGTTGTACTGTTTTGCATTCCCTCCAGCGATGTATGAGAGTTCCAGTTGGTTCATATCTTTGCCAGTTTGGGTGTCGTTAGTCTTTAATTTTAGTCATTCTAGGATGTGGAAAGGCGAGTCTCATGGTTTTAATTTTCATTTCCCCAATGAATAATGATGAGAGTCTTTTCTTTTTTTAAAAAATTTATTTATGATAGTCACACACAGAGAGAAAGAGAGAGGCAGAGACACAGGCAGAGGGAGGAGAAGCAGGCTCCATGCACCGGGAGCCTGACGTGGGATTTGATCCCGGGTCTCCAGGATCGCGCCCTGGGCCAAAGGCAGGCGCCGCCAAACCGCTGCGCCACCCAGGGATCCCTGATGAGAGTCTTTTCTTGTGCTTATTAGCTATTATAGCTTTTTGGTATAATTTCAGTTTGTCTTTTGCAGATTTTTAAAGTTAAGTAATTGGTTACATTATTGATAAGTAAACATTCTTTATATACATTTTATATCCTGGTCCTTTGTTAGATACAGTTTTATACGTATTTAACTCCTATAGCTTGCCCGTTCATTTCCTTAATGGTTGGTGTCTTTTGAAGAGCTGAAGTTTTAAATTTTGATTGCCTGATTTATCCATTTTTTCTTTTATACTTAGTAATTTTTGTGGTTTTTTTGAAAGATTTGTTTAATTTATTCATTCATGAGAGAGAGAGAGAGAGAGAGAGAGAGAGAGGCAGGTAGGCAGAGACACAGGCAGAGGAAGAACCAGGCTCCATGCAGGGAGCCAGATGTGGGACTCGATCCCGAACCCCCAGAATCATGCCCTGGGCCAAAGGCAGGCGCTGAACCGCTAAGCTACCCAGGGATCCTCGTGTGTGTGTATGTGTGTGTGTGTGTGTGTGTGTGTGTGTTTAAATATTTTATTTATTTATTCATAAGAGACACAGAGCGAGAAAGGCAGAGACACAGGCAGAGGGAGAAGCGGGCTCCATGCAGGAAGCCCGATGTGGAACTTGATCCCGGAACTCCAGGATCACACCCTGGGCCGAAGGCAGGCGCTAAACCGCTGAGCCACCCAGGGATCCCCCTAATTTTTGTGTTCTAATAGTTCTTTGCCTACCCTAAGTTTACCAAGATTTTGTCTTTTCAGTATTTTTATAGTTTTAGTCATTGTATTTAGATCTGTAATCTATTTTGAGCGATTTTGTATAAGGGTTCAGGTTCATGTTTTCAACCATATGTTATAGTACTGTTTATTGAAGAGAGTACTTTCCCTTATATCACTTTGGCATTTTTGTAAAAAAAACATTAGTTGAACATAAATCTTTATTTTTATACTTTTCTGTTCTGTTGATCTATTCAGTAGTAAAGTGTTTTTGTATTGCTGTAGCTTTTAAAGCAAATTTTGGACAGTTTTGTTCTTTTTCAAAATTGTTTTGCTCTTTGAAGTCATTTGCAATTCTTCATAAATTTTAGAATCAGCTTGTTAATCTCTACATGAAAATCTGCTATGATTTTGATGAGAATTGCATTGTCCAGATACCACTTTGGGGAGAATGATTTAACAATATTGACTATTCCTACCTATAAACCTTTTATTTCCTGTTTATTTAGATCTTTAATTTCTCTTAGCACTATTTTATCATATTAGTCTTGTACGATATTTGTGAAGTTTATATTCCAAACTATTTTATGATAATGTTGCTTAATGATATTGGTTTTTTTTAAATTTTTTATTTATGATAGTCACAGAGAGAGAGAGAGGCAGAGACACAGGCAGAGGGAGAAGCAGGCTCCATACACCGGGAGCCCGACGTGGGACTCGATCCTGGGTCTCCAGGATTGCGCCCTGGGCCAAAGGCAGGCGCTAAACCGCTGAGCCATCCAGGGATCCCCTCCCCGGTGTTTTTATTTTTAAAAATATTTTTATTTATTTATTCATTCATGATAGACAGACCAAGACAGAGACAGAAGCAGGCAAAGCAGGCTCTATGCCGGGAGCCCGATGTGGGATTCGATCCAGGGTCTCCAGGATTGCGCCCTGGGCCAAGG